>NC_041383.1:721794148-721807342 GCF_002162155.2 Triticum dicoccoides
CCCGTAGGGCGCGACCCCCTATCTCTTGGGCCCCCTGGTGGGCCTCCGACGTCCATCTTCTGCTATATCATCACTTTTACCCTGGAAAAATTGGTGGGCAAGCTTAGGGGACAAAACTCCGCCGCCACGAGGCGGAACCTTGGCGGAATCAATCTAGGGCTCTGGCGGAGCTGTTCTGCCGGGGTCACTTCCCTCCGTGAGGGGGAAATCATCACCAACGTCATCACCAACGATCCTCACATCGGGAGGGGGTCAATCTCCATCAACTTCTTCACCAGCACCATCTCCTCTCAAAACCCTAGTTCATCTCTTGTATCCAATCTTGTATCAAAACCACAAATTGGTACCTGTGGGTAGCTAGTAGTGTTGATTACTCCTTGTAGTTGATGCTAATTGGTTTACTTGGTGGAAGATCATATGTTCAGATCCTTTATGCATATTATTACTCCTCTGATTATGAACATGAATATGCTTTGTGAGTAGTTACGTTTGTTCCTGAGGACATGGGTGAAGTCTTGCTATTAGTAGTCATGTGAATTTGGTATTCGTTCGATATTTTGATGAGATGTATGTTGTCTTTCCTCTAGTGGTGTTATGTGAACGTCGACTACATGACACTTCACCATTATTTGGGCCTAGAGGAAGGCATAGGGAAGTAATAAGTAGATGATGGTTTGCTAGAGTGACAAAATCTTAAACCCTAGTTTATGCGTTGCTTCGTTAGGGGTTGATATGGACCCATATGTTTAATGTTGTGGTTAGGTTTACCTTAATACTCCTTTTTGTAGTTGTGGATGCTTGCAATAGGGGTTAATCATAAGTGGGATGCTTGTCCAAGTTAGGGCAGTACCCAAGTGTCGGTCCACCCACATATCAAATTATCAAAGTTCGAACGCGAATCTTATGAACATGATGAAAACTAGCTTGACGATAATTCCCAATGTGTCCTCGGGAGATCCTTCTTCGTTATTAGAATTTGTCCAGGCTTATACTTTGCTACATAAAGGATTGGGCCACCTTGCTGCACTTTATTTACTTTATTTACTTATGCTCATTACTATTTATCTTATCACAAAACTATCTATCACGTACAATTTCAGTGCTTATAGAGAAAACCTTACTAAAAACCGCTTATCATTTCCTTCTGCTCCTCGTTGGGTTCGACACTCTTACTTATCGAAAGGACTATGATAGATCCCTTACACTTGTTGGTCATCAAGACTGTTTTCTGGCGCCCTTGCCGGGGAGTGTAGCGCTTTTGGTGAGTGGAACTTGGTAAGGAAACATTTATATAGTGTGCTGAAATTTTCTGTTACTTGTCACTATGGAAACTAATCCTTTGATGGGCTTGTTTTGGGTATCTTCACCCCAACCAGAAGAGCAAAGAGATTCTCCTCAACCTACTGAACCTTATGAAAATGTTCACTTTGAGATTCCTTCGGGTATGATAGAAAAACTGTAGCTAATCCTTTTGCAGGAGACGGAACATTGCATCCCGACTTACACCTTATCTTTGTGGATGAAATTTGTGGATTATTTAAGCTTGCAGGCATCCCCGATGATGTTGTCAAAAGGAAGGTCTTCCCATTATCTTTGAAGGGAGATGCAATGACATGGTATAGGCTATGTGATGATACGAGATTTTGGAATTATAAGCGACCGAAGTTGGAATTTCACCAGAAGTTCTATCCTATGCATCTTGTTCATCGTGATCATAATTACGTATATAATTTCTAGCCTCGCGAAGGAGAAAGCATCGCTCAAGCTCGGAGGAGGCTTAAGTCAATGTTATATTCATGCCCCAATCATGAGCTCTCTCGGGAAATGATTATTCAGAATTTTTATGCTCGGCTTTCTCTCGATAATCGCAACCTGCTCGATACTTCCTGTGCTGGTTCTTATATGCTGAAGACTATTGATTTCAAATGGGACTTATTGGAAAGAATTAAACACAACTCTGAAGATTGGGGTTTCAATAATCTTTCTTCTTCTTGCTCTGAAAGGTTAGCACTAAGAATAACAGGATATATTTTCTTTTCATCAAGATAAGCATACTTAGGATTATCAGGTAATGGTTTGAGTTCAAACACAGGATCACCCTTGGGTGGGGGGGGGTCCCCTAGAATTTCAATGTTTAGATTGTGTTTCAGAATAGGTTCCTGTTGAAGGAACACTTTATCTATTTCCCTTCTTTCATTCATAAACATATCATTTTCATGGTCTAGCAAATATTGTTCTAACGGATCAGTAGGAGGCACGGCAATAGAAGCAAGACCAATAATCTCATCCTTACTAGGTGATTCTTTATCACGGGGTTGTCTATGAAACTTAGCAAAATTAAACTCATGAGACATATCCCCTAAGCCAATTGTAACAGTATCCTTTTCACAATCAATCCTAGCATTAACAGTATTCAAGAAGGGTCTACCAAATATAATGGGACAAAAATCATCTTGTGGGGAACTAATAACAAGAAAATCAGCAAGATATTTAACCTTCCCACACAAGACTTCAACATCTCTAACAATCCCAATTGGTGAAATAGTATCTCTATTGGCAAGCTTGATAGTAACATCAATACCTTCCAATTCAACAGGTGCAATATCATGCATAATTTCTTTATATAAGTCATAGGGTATTGCACTAGCACCCATATCACATAAGCCATGATAACATTGATCTCCTATTTTAACAGAAATAACAGGCATGCCTAGAACAGGTCTATGTATCTTAGTATCTAGTCTAACAATATTAGCCATCTCAAGAGATCTTTAACCATAGCAATACTAGGTTCAACTTTAATTTGCTCAGGAGGTGTATAAGTCCTAGTATTACTCTTACGAGCAACAGTTGAAGTTTTAGCATGATCCTTTATCCTAACAGGAAAAGGAGGTTTCTCAACATAAGTAGTAGGAACAATAGGATCACTATAACAGTCTTTTCTTCAACTGTAATAGGTGCAACTACTTTTACTTCAACGGGAGGATTATATTTAAACCACTTCTCCTTAGGGAGATCAACATGAGCAGCAAAAGATTCATAGAAAGAAGCTACTATCTCAAAGTCAAGTCCATATTTAGAGCTAAATCCATGAAAAACATCGGTATCCATAAAAGATTGAACACAATCAAACTTAGGTGTCATACCTGACTCCTTACCATCATCGGAACCCCAATCTTCAGAGTTGTGTTTAATTCTTTCCAATAAGTCCCATTTTAATTCAATAGTCTTCAGCATATACGAACCAACACAGTAAGTATCAAGCATGTTGCGATCATTGGAAGAAAGTCGAGCATAAAATTTTTGAATAATCATTTCTCTTGAGAGCTCATGATTGGGGCATGAATATAACATTGACTTAAGCCTCCCCCAAGATTGAGCGATGCTTTCTCCTTCACAAGGACAGAAATTATATATGTAATTATGATCACGACGAACAAGATGCATAGGATAGAACTTCTGGTGAAATTCTAACTTCAATCATTTATAATTCCAAGATCCCGTATCATCACATAGCTTATACCATGTCAATGCATCTCCCTTAAAAGATAAAGGGAAGACCTTCCTTTTGACAACATCATCGGGAATACCTGCAAGCTTAAATAATCCACAAACATCATCCACAAATATAAGGTGTAAATCGGGATGCAATGTTCCATCTCCTGTAAAGGGATTAGCTAGTAGTTTCTCTATCATACCCGAAGGAATCTCAAAGTAAATATTTTCAGTAGGTTCAGTAGGCTGAGGAGCAACTCTTTGCTCTTCTGGTCGGGGTGAAGATACCCCGAACAAGCCCCTCAAAGGATTAGTTTCCCTGGTAACAAGTGACAAAAAATTTCAGCACACTATATAAATGTTTACTTACCAAGTTCCACTCACCAAAGGGGCTTCACTCCTCGGCAACAGCGCCAGAAAAAAGTCTTGATGACCCACAACTATAGGGGATCTATCGTAGTCCTTTTGATAAGTAAAAGTGTTGAACCCAACGACGAGCAGAAGGAAATTACAAGCGGGTTTCAGTAAGGTTTTCTCTGCAAGCACTGAAATTGTAGGTAACAGATAGTTTTGTTATAAGATGAATTGTAACGAGTAACAAGCAATGAAAGTAAATAAAGTGCAGCAAGGTGGCCTGATACGTCCATTTTGCATCATGCTTTTATATCAATATTTATTGCATTATGGGCTATTATTACACATTATATCTCAATACTTATGGCCATTCTCTCTTATTTTACAAGGTTTACCATGAAGAGGGGGAATGCCGGCTGCTGGAATTCTGGCTGGAAAAGGAGCAAACATTGGAAACCTATTATGCACAACTTCAAAAGTCCTGAATCTCCCCAAAACAACTTTTTGGATTTATTAAGAATTTATGAGCGAAAGAAATAGGCCAGGGGGCCCACACCCTGTCCAGGAGACAGGGGGCGCCCCCCCTATAGGGCGCGGCCCCCTATCTCCTGGGCCCGCTGGTGGGCCTCCGGTGTCCATCTTCTGCTATATCATCACTCTTTCCCAGGAAAAAATCGTGGGCAAGCTTACGGGACGAAACTCCGCCGCCACTAGGCGGAACCTTGGCGGAATCAATCTAGGGCTCTGGCGGAGCTGTTCTGCTGGGGACACTTCCCTCCGGGAGGGGGAAATCATCACCAACGTCATCACCAACGATCCTATCATTGGGAGGGGGTCAATCTCCATCAACATCTTCACCAGCACCATCTCCTCTCAAAACCCCAGTTCATCTCTTGTATCCAATCTTGTATCAAACCACAAATTGGTACCTGTGGGTGGCTAGTAGTGTTGATTACTCCTTGTAGTTGATACTAATTGGTTTACTTGGTGGAAGATCATATGTTCAGATCCTTTATGCATATTATTACTCCTCTTATTATGAACATGAATATGCTTTGTGAGTAGTTACGTTTGTTCCTGAGGACATGGGTGAAGTCATGCTATAAGTAGTCATGTGAATTTGGTATTCGTTCGATATTTTGATGAGATGTATGTTGTCTTTCCTCTAGTGGTGTTATGTGAACGTCGACTACATGACACTTCACCATTATTTGGGCCTAGAGGAAGGCATAGGGAAGTAATAAGTAGATGATGGGTTGCTAGAGTGACAGAAGCTTAAACCCTAGTTTATGCGTTGCTTCGTTAGGGGTTGATATGGACCCATATGTTTAATGTTGTGGTTAGGTTTACCTTAATACTCTTTTTTGTAGTTGCGGATGCTTGCAATAGGGGTTAATCATAAGTGGGATGCTTGTCCAAGTTAGGGCAGTACCCAAGTGCCGGTCCACCCACATATCAAATTATCAAAGTACCGAACGCGAATCTTATGAACGTGATGAAAACTAGCTTGACGATAATTCCCAATGTGTCCTCGGGAGCTTCTCATTATTAGAATTTGTCCAGGCTTATCCTTTGCTACATAAAGGATTGGGCCACCTTGCTGCACTTTATTTACTTTATTTACTTTTTGCTCGTTACTATTTATCTTATCACAAAACTATCTATCACCTACTATTTCAGTGCTTGCAAAGAAAACCTTACTGAAACCACTTATCATTTCCTTCTGCTCCTCGTTGGGTTCGACACTCTTACTTATCGAAAGGACTACGATAGATCCTCTACACTTGTGGGTCATCAAGACTCTTTTCTGGCGCCGTTACCGGGGAGTGTAGCGCTTTTGGTGAGTGGAACTTGGTAAGGAAACATTTATATAGTGTGCTGAAATTTTCTGTTACTTGTCACTATGGAAACTAATCCTTTGAGGGGCTTGTTTGGGGTATCTTCACCCCAACCAGAAGAGCAAAGAGATGCTCCTCAACCTACTGAACCTTATGAAAATATTCACTTTGAGATTCCTTCGGGTATGATAGAAAAACTGTTAGCTAATCCTTTTGCAGGAGACAGAACATTGCATCCCGACTTACACCTTATCTTTGTGGATGAAGTTTGTGGATTATTTAAGCTTGCAGGTATCCCCGATGATGTTGTCAAAAGGAAGGTCTTCCCTTTATCTTTGAAGGGAGATGCAATGACATGGTATAGGCTATGTGATGATACGAGATTTTGGAATTATAAGCGACTGAAGTTGGAATTTCACCAGAAGTTCTATCCTATGCCTCTTGTTCATCGTGATCGTAATTACATATATAATTTCTGGCCTCGCGAAGGAGAAAGCATCTCTCAAGCTTGGGGGAGGCTTAAGTCAATGTTATATTCATGCCCCAATCATGAGCTCTCTCGAGAAATGATTATTCAAAATTTTTATGCTCGGCTTTCTCTTGATAATCGCAACCTGCTCGATCCTTCCTGTGCTGGTTCCTATATGCTGAAGACTATTGATTTCAAATGGGACCTATTGGAAAGAATTAAATGGAACTCTGAAGATTGGGGTTCCGACGATGGTAAGGAGTTAGGTATGACACCTAAGTTCGATTGTGTTAAATCTTTTATGGATACCGATGCTTTCCGTGGATTTAGCTCTAAGTATGGACTTGACTCTGAGATAGTGGCTACTTTTTGTGAAACTTTTGCTTCTCACATTGATCTCCCTAAAGAGAAGTGGTTTAAATATAATCCTCCTGTTGAAGTGAAAGTAGTTGCACCTATTAAGTCGAAGAAAAGACTATTACATATAGTGAACCTATTATTCCTACTGCTTATGTTGAAAAACCTCCTTTTCCTGTTAGGATAAAACATCATGTTAAAGCTTTGACTGTTGTTCGTAAGAGTAATACTAGGACCTATACACCTCCTGAGCAAATTAATGTTGAACCTGGTATTGCTATGATTAAAGATCTCTTGGATGAGGACTTAGATGGGCATGTTATCTCTTTCTTGGGTGAAACTCACTAGTAGAAAAGAGGGCTTTGGTCCAGGCCGGGTTAGCCCATTAGTCCCGGTTCAGTCCAGAACTGGGACCCATGGGGGCATTGGTCCTGGTTCGTGAGCCCAGGGGGCCGGCCGGGCCACGTGGGCCATTTGTCCTGGTTCGTCTGGACCGTTTAGTCCCGGTTGGTGCCACGAACCGGGACTAAAGGGTGCGATGCCCATTAGTACCGGTTCGTGGCACCAACCGGTACTAAAGGTTAGACCTTTAGTCCCGGTTCAAGCCACCAACCGGTACTAATGGGGTTTGAGGCATTAGTACCGGTTCATGGCACGTACCGGTACTAAAGGTCCCATTTTCAAACTCTACCCCCCCTCCTGTGGATCGCCTTTTCAGTTTTAAAAAAAATAAAAGAAAATGATGGAAATGTCAAAAAAAATAAAAGAAAATAAGTTTCCCATGTGATATGTGGTCTAGTTGTTGGGAAAATTTGCAAATGTGAATTTCGACTTTATTTAAAAAATCTCTCTGGAGTTTGTAAAATGGGCATAACTTTTGCATACTAACTCGGATGAAAAAGTTTTTTATATGAAAAATCATCTACTCGAAAAGTTACATCCGAATTTAAACATTTTCAAAATCCCCAAAAACCTAACAGAAAAAAAGTTACGAGGCTTTTAAGATCTGGAGGCAAAAAAATTCAAAAAAATTCAAACTTACTAGTGGCGCACCGTTTGCTAGGTGCGCCACTAGTAACAGAAAAAAAAAATTACTTTCGATTTTTTTTCGGGAATTGTTTTTCAAAATATGATACGTAATATGAAAAAGGAAAAAAAGTTAAATCTGGTCAAACTATGGTCAAACTACTTATTCAAGAAGTATTAGTGTTACTAAATAATTATTCAAGAATATTAGTGTTACTAAATAATTATTCAAGAATATTAGTGTTACTAAATAATTATTTCAGTTTTTTTGAATTTTAGTCAAATCTGGTCAAACTATGGTCAAACTGTAGTCAAACAATGGTCAAACTAATTATTCAAGAAATATTAGTGTTATTTTTTAGAACAATAGTTTCAAACTCAAACAGTGAAATGTGTGACTTCATGCTCAAGCTAAATTCCCGAGGTTAATAGGATTGACATCTTAGTATTGTTAGGGAAACAACAAGTGCAGACTTGGAAACGAGGAAGAATAGAACCTGGAAGTTAAGCGTGCTCAGGCTGGAGTAGTGAGAGGATGGGTGACCATCTGGGAAGTTAGATGATGAGGGGTGATTAGAGGTTAAATTGAGCAGTGATGAGGGGTGATTAGAGATGAGAGGTTAAAATAATTCAAAAATTTGAAAATCAAAAAAAATATTCCAAAAAAATTAATTTTTTTTAAAGAAAATCATAAAATTTCCTTTAGTACCGGTTGGTGTTACCAACCGGGACTAAAGGTGGACCTCCACGCAGCGGCCACGTGGAGAGCCTTTAGTCCCGGTTCGTGTAACAACTGGGACTGAAGGGGGAGGCTCTAGTAACGACCCTTTAGTCCCGGTTCTAGAACCGGGACTAAAGGCCCTTATGAACCGTGATTGCTAATATTGCTAGACCCGATACTAAGACACGTAGACCTGTTGGAGGCACGCCTTTTATTTCTGTTAAAATAGGAGATCATTGTGGCTTATGTGATATGGGTGCTAGTGCTAATGTGATACCTTATGATCTTTATAAAGAAATTATGCACGATATTGCACCTGTTGAATTGGAAGACATTGATGTTACTATTAAGCTTGCTAATAGGGACACCATTAAACCTATTGGGATTGTTAGAGATTTTGAAGTCTTCTGTGGGAAGATTAAATACCCTGCTGATTTTCTTGTTCTTAGTTCCCCACAAGATGACTTTTGTCCCATTATTTTTGGTAGACCCTTCATGAATACTGCTAGTGTTAAGATTAATTGTGAAAAGAATATTGTCACTGTTGGCATAGATGGTATGTCTCCTGAGTTTAATTTCGCTAAGTTTAGTAGACAACCTCGTGAAAGGGAACCACCTAGTAAGGATGAAATTATTGGTCTTGCTTCCATTGTTGTTCCTCCAACTGATCTGTTAGAAAAGTATTTGTTAGACCATGAAAACGATATGTTTATGAAGGAAAGGGAAGAAATAGATGAAGTGTTCCTTAAACAAGAACCTATGCTAAAACATAACCTTCCCGTTGAAATTCATGGGGATCCCCCTCCACCCAAGGGTGATCCCATGTTCGAACTCAAACCCTTACCTGATAATCTCAAGTATGCTTATCTTGATGAAAAAGAAATATATCATGTTATTATTAGTGCTAACCTTTTAGAGAAAGAAGAAGAAAGATTATTGAAAACTCTGAAGAAGCACCGAGCCGCTATTGGATATACTCTGGACGATCTTAAGGGCATTAGTCCCACATTACGTCAACACAAAATTTCAGTGGAGAAAGATGCCAAACCAGTTAGAGATCCTCAAAGACGATTAAATCCCAATATAAAGGAAGTGGTAAGAAAGGAGATTCTAAAACTCCTTGAGGCAGGTATTATTTATCCCGTTGCTGATAGTGAATGGGTAAGACATGTCCATTGTGTCCCTAAAAAGGGAGGTATTACCGTTGTTCCTAATGCTAAAGATGAATTGATCCCGCAAAGAATTATTACAGGTTATAGGATGGTAATTGATTTCCGTAAGTTAAATAAAGCTACTAAGAAAGATCATTACCCTTTACCTTTATTGATCAAATGCTAGAAAGTGTCAGGACCCCGACTCGATGTCACATCGATCTAGCTGGTAACACCTCATATCACTTTGCGGCCTCACGCACGGTATTCCCACGGGTGTCGTCTTACCTTTTCCCGGGACCGTTTGCGCCTTTTGGCTCACGTATATGATAGTGTCGCTAGCATCCATATGATAAAGAGCCCGGGCTGACATGACTAGTCGTAAACCCAAAGTGGCACAGACTTACAGGGACAGGCATCCATGACCCAGCTTCGAACGTGTCGGTCATCAGCAAGTGGGTCCGGGCTGTAGCACTGGGCTAGCAGGACTCCGGTAAACCGGGCTGTAGCGGGCTAACAGGACTCCGGTACTCAAAGCGTGACATTTCCCCGAAGGGACAGACACAGGAACGAAGAAGGACACATGCCGGCCAGCCTAAGTGTTCCAGAGCAGTAGCAAGCTACCATGGCTCAGAGGTAACACTAGGAGACATTTCCCGGTAAGAGAGGCTACTAAAGATAAACAACTAGATAGTCAGATCCCACACATACCAAGCATTTCAATCATACACACAATATGCTCGATATGTGCAAATACAACGAAGCATCACAACATGACTCTATGACACAAGTACTTTATTTAAGGCTCAGTGAGCCATACATAGCATACACAAAGGTACGGGTCTCACGACCCCACATTCAAGTCATACAGTCATACAAACCAGCAGCGGAAGTAACTTGTCTGAGTACAGACAACTAGTAAAATAAAAGAGGCTTGGAAAGCCTAGCTATACTACGTGGTCCTTCACAAGCTCAGGGTCACCACCTGGGTCTTTAGCCTACTCGTTGATGTCAACATCTACATAGAACCCATCAGAAGGGGTTGCAGCGTCTTCTGTAAAAATGTAGATTATAGCAACATGAGTACAAAGGTACTCAGCAAGACTTACATCAGATCCTACATACATGCATAGTATCAAGAAGGGTTGGTGGAGTTATTGCAGCAAGCCAGCTTTGACTCTTGGCTAGGCTATCCTACGATACTCCAACTGAAATGATTTTGCGTACACGAGTCCACTACTCACCAATTCAATACACTACCGAGGATCCACCTCCGTCTTCCCACGGAAGAGCCATCCTCGGCACTCACACTTATCTTGAGGCTTTTAACAGTTTCCATTTACTTGTCTATGAACTGTATAGGCAACCAAGTAGTCCTTTACCGCAGACGCGGCTATTCGAATAGATCATGTTAACCCTGCAGGGGGTACTTCTTCATACACGCTCTCACCACTTACCGTCGTTTACACGACATGTACTCGGCAACCTTCAAGCGGAAGCCCAACGTGGGTGTCGGCCACGACCTACCTAATCACCTAAGCCTCCAGTCCAGGTTTATCGCCTATTCAGGTTCCATCCGCAGGGAGTCCGGCCGAGGTTTCCCATACGGCCCCGAACGATGTGAACAGGGTTCCCGAGATACCTAACGGGTATTCGGTACACCCGGCCACGTACCTACCGCATCACAACCCACCCCTACGGTCAGCGCTGTCCACGGCCTCCAGTAGGCTACAAACACCAGAAACTACTTGCAACTCCTGGACGGAGAACTAGGGTGAATAAGAAGCCGAGAGGGTCCATTGGTTTCGGGCCCAATGCATGGTAGTAGCTGATTCTTAAATCACACATACAGATCTCAGTGCTTAAGGTCGGCTTCAATGAAACAACCCACCATGTACTCCTACATGGCCTCTCATCGATACCTTTACCAAATCGTGTTCACCACACCACTCTCATTACCAACGTAACCATTTCACTCCAGCCCATCACCCCGATGAACCAGACCTGACACGACTCTAAGCATAGCAGGCATAGCAAGGTAGGAACAACACATACATATGGCTCAAGCAACTCCTACACATGCTAGTGGGTTTCATCTAGTTACTGTGGCAATGACAGGTCATGCAGAGGAAATGGGTTCAGCTACCGTAGCACACAGCAGTTTGAAACGCGTTGTCTTAATGCAGTAAAAGAGAGCAGGAGCGAGAACATGGGATTGTATCGATATGATCAAATGGTTGGTTGCTTGCCTGATGGTTCGATGCACGGATACGGTTCTTCGTTAGGGTAATCACGGTACTCCTCGGGGACAGAACCTGTCGCAAAGGGCATCGATACACAAGCATCACCAAACAATGTGCAACAATATGATGCATGCATGAAACATGGCAATATGAGTGTATTGGGCTAATGCAACTAAAACCAGAAGGGTTTGAACAAATTTGAATCAAGGATTCAAATTTTAAGTTCAAATATGGTCTTTTAAAGTGCTTTTCCTTGTTCTGCTTAAAACATCAATTTAACTTGTTTGATCATGCATGAAAATAGTACAGATGGATAGATTGGATTTTTTTGATCATTTTTCATATATAATTTGTCCAATTTGGAGTTACAGAATAAAAGTTATGAATTTTTGAAGTTTAAATAATATTCTGGAATTTCCTGATTAAATTTAAATCCAGAAAATCAATTACTGCGTCAGCCTGACGTCAGTGTGACGTCAGCAGGTCAACGGAACTGGTCCAGGTCAAACCTGACAGTGGGTCCCGCATGTCAGGGTGATTATTTTAATTAAAACTTAATTAAAACTAATCCTGTTTAATTAACAGGGCTGGGCCCCACCTGTCATTGACTCAGGGGAGTCAACCAGGGCCCACCCATGGTCAAAGTGGATGTCGGCTGCCGGCGTTTAGTCGCCGGCGAGCCCGACGCGGCGGCGGAAGTGGTTTTGGTCATTTTGGCCACCAGAGGGGCCGCGGAGACCACCAGAGTGGAGCTGAGGCCAACCCGCAGCTCTTGGCGGGGCCCGTTGGGGTCGGGGTGGCCGGAGTCGACGGCGGCGAGCTCGGCTGCGGCCGCCGGGGTTCGGTCGTGCACGGGAACGGTGCTGGAGCTCGAAGTCGAGCAAAGCGAGGCGCTAGGGATGCTCTACGGGGTCTTGCGAACTTGTTGGACTCGCCGGGGTGACCAAATGGTCACCGGAGCTGCGTCGACGGCGAGCTCGGCGACGGCGGAGGTTCGGCCGTGGTGAGGAGGTGGCTACGGTGAGGGAACGAGGGAAAGGAGAGGGGGAAACGGTGGCGTAGCTCACCGCGGTTGCAGTGGGCGTCGAAGCGGGCTCGGGGACGCGCTGGAGACGGCGAATCGACGGCGACGGTGGTCGGAGCCCGAAGAGGGGAACGGCGACGTGGCGGCGATGCAGGGCTTCCGGGGAGCTGTGGAGCGGTGGGGAGGAAGAGGGAGTCGAGGCGGAGCTCCTGAGCTAGTCGGGGGAGCGAGGGGTGGTCGGAGACGGTGGCTATGGCGAACGGCGGCGACGGTGGTGTTCGGCCGTGTGAGAGAGAGAGCGAGGGAGAGGAGGGGAGAGCCGGGGGAGAGTGAGAGAGAGCAGGGGGGAGGGCATGGCGTCGTCCAGGGCGTCGAGCGAGGAGGGGAGGCCAGGCAAGCAGGCGAGCAGGTGGCGTGGCGCGGTGGCGCGCGCGCGCGCCGGCCACACTCCCCTCCCTCTGTCGGGACGAAGACGACAGAGGAGGGAGGTGGGCTGGGCCGGCTGCTGGCTGGGCC
>NC_041383.1:721807439-721838624 GCF_002162155.2 Triticum dicoccoides
GCTGGCTGGGCCGCACAGTGGAGGAGCCCAGGTAAGCTCCTCCTGTTATATATTTTCTTTTTTTTTTAATTTCTGACATTTGTTTGATTTAAATAATATATTAAATCATTTATTTAACTTATGCCAATTTTTGCAGGAGCTATTTATATTATTCCAGAGCTCTTTTATAATTGGCATAATATTTGGGCATATATTAATATATATAATTAATATATTTCCAATGCAAATATTTATGCATTTATTCCAAATGCCCAAAATAAATGTCCATGAGCCACTAAAAATATTGGTTTGATTTTTATCTCTGTCCAATATTTTCAGAGAGCAACATGAGCATTTTCTTGGACCCTTTTGGAGAAATTTTTATTTGGGTCATTTTCAAAATGGTTCTGAGGGTTTCACAGATCCCCATTTCAAGTTTCTGATGAAAGAGTAAACATGATGCAACACTCTAATGCATGACTAGCTAGGTTGTGACAGAAAGGCTATCCAAACACACACATCTTTGCTTTCTAGATGGTTATTCTGGCTTCTCTCAAATACCTGTGTCCGCGAAGGACCAATCTAAAACTACTTTTACCTGCCCTTTTGGTACTTTTGCTTATAGACATATGCCTTTTGGTTTATGTAATGCACATGCTACCTTTCAAAGATGCATGATGACTATATTTTCTGATTTTCGTGAAAAGATTTGTGAGATATTCATGGATGACTTCTCCGTCTATGGATCCTCTTTTGATGATTGTTTGATCAACCTTGATTGAGTTTTGCAGACATGCGAAGACACTAGTCTTGTCCTGAATTGGGAAAAGTGTCACTTTATGGTTAATGAATGCATTGTCTTGGGGCACAAGATCTCCGAGAGAGGTATTGAAGTTGATAAAGCCAAAGTTGATGCTATTGAAAAGATGCCATGTCCCAAGGACATAAAAGGTATAAGAAGTTTCCTTGATCACGCCGGCTTTTATAGGAGGTTCATTAAGGACTTTTCTAAAATCTCTAGGCCTCTGACTAACTTATTGGAAAAAGATATTCCTTTTGTATTTGATGATGATTGTGTAAAATCATTTGAAACACTTAAGAAAGCCTTGATCACTGCACCTATTGTTCAGCCACCTGATTGGAATTTACCTTTTGAAATTATGTGCGACGCTAGTGATTATGCTGTAGGTGCTGTTTTAGGGCAAAGAATCGATAAGAAATTGAATGTTATCCAGTATGCTAGTAAGACTCTTGATACTGCCCAGAGAAATTATGCTACTACGGAAAAGAGTTCTCAGCAGTTGTGTTTGCATGTGATAAGTTTAGACCTTATATTGTTGATTCCAAAGTTACTATTCACACTGATCATGCTGCTGTTAAATATCTTATGGAAAAGAAAGATGATAAGCCTAGACTCATTAGATGGGTTCTCTTGCTCTAAGAATTTGATTTGCATATTATTGATAGAAAGGGAGCTGAGAACCCCGTTGCAGACAACTTGTCTAGGTTAGAGAATGTTCTTGATGACCCACTGCCTATTAATGATAGTTTTCCTGATGAACAATTAGCGGTTGTCAATGCTTCTCATACTGGTCCTTGGTATGCTGATTATGCTAATTACATTGTTGCTAAATATATACTACCTAGTTTCACATACCAGCAAAAGAAAAAAGTTCTTTTATGATTTAAGACATTACTTCTAGGATGATCCACACCTTTATAAAGAAGGAGTAGATGGTATTATTAGACGTTGTGTGCCTGAGCATGAACAGGAACAAATCCTACGCAAGTGTCACTCTGAATCTTATGGAGGACACTACGCTAGAGATAGAACTGCACACAAGGTACTACAATCTGGTTTTTATTGGCCTACTCTCTTCAAAGATGCTCGTAAGTTTGTCTTATCTTGTGATGAATGTCAAAGAATAGGTAACATTAGTAGACGTCAAGAAATGCCTATGAATTATTCTCTTGTTATCGAACCATTTGATGTTTGGGGCTTTGATTATATGGGACCTTTTCCTGCCTCCAATGGTTATACACATATTTTAGTTGCTGTTGATTACGTTACTAAGTGGGTAGAAGCTATTACAACTAGTAGTGATGATCATAACACTTCTATTAAAATGCTTAAAGAAGTTATTTTTCCGAGGTTTGGAGTCCCTAGATATCTTATGACTGATGGTGGTTCACACTTTATTCATGGTGCTTTCCGTAAGATGCTTGCTAAGTATGATGTCAATCATAGAATCAGATCTCCTTATCACCCGCGGTCTAGTGGTCAAGTAGAGTTGAGCAATAGAGAGCTCAAATTAATTTTGCAAAAGACTGTGAATAGATCTAGAAAGAATTGGTCCAAAAAACTTGATGATGCATTATGGGCCTATAGAACTGCATACAAAAATCATATGGGTATGTCTCCATATAAGATGGTTTATGGAAAAGCATGTCATTTACCTCTTGAACTTAAACATAAAGCATATTGGGCTATTAAAGAGCTCAATTATGACTTCAAACTTGCCGGTGAGAAGAGGTTGTTTGATATTATCTCACTTGATGAATGGAGAACCCAAGCATATGAGAATGCCAAGCTTTTCAAAGAAAAAGTCAAACGCTGGCATGATAAGGGATACAAAAGCATGAGTTTAACGTAGGAGATTATGTGTTATTATTCAACTCTCGTTTAAGATTTTTTGCAGGAAAACTTCTCTCAAAATGGGAAGGTCCCTACGTTATCGAGGACGTCTATCGTTCTGGTGCTATAAAAATCAACAACTTCGAAGGCACAAATCCGGGGGTGGTTAACATCAAAAAATTAAACACTATATTTCAGGTAATCCTATCAATGTTGAAACTAATATTATTGAAACCATAACCCCCGAGGAATACATAAGAGACACTTTCCAGAACATCCTAGACTCCGAAAAGGCATAGGTAAGTGGTACGGTAAGTAAACCGACTCCAAAACAACTCTAATGGCAATTTTTATCAGTTTTGGATTATTTAAGAATTTTAGGAAGAAAGAAGTAGTCAGAAAGGGACACGAGGCTTCCACGAGAGAGGAGGCCCCCCCCCCCCCCCCCGGATTCTGTCTTCTTGTATGTTACGTATTTTGGTCGGTAAGAATTCATTATATATACTCCTGAAGGTTCTGACCACCGTATCACGCAAATATCCTCTGTTTTCGTTTCGAGCTGTTCTTATTGCAGATTTGGAACAAGATGTCGTCCCAAGATTCGGAGGGAGAGAGCTACATGGCTGATTATATTGCAAATCCAAAAGTATATGGGGATGTGGAACATTATGGCTGGACCATAGAGGAAGAAGAAGACGATGATCCAAAGAGGAAGGAGGAGACAAGCTCTGATGAAGAGGACGATCCACTACCTCAACCAGGTGATATGCATGTGGAGTTCAAGAAGTCAAGCCTCCCTAAGGTCCAATCTATCCCACCATGTTTTTTGCAGGATAGCAAGGCAGCACTATGCAAAAAGATAATGAAACTTGAGCTTGAGAATGAGGATCTGAGGGAGGAAAAATTTTAGCCTCAGACGCAAGCTAGAGAAGAAAAATGCAACAACTCCTACTTCACCACCTCCGAGGAAATAATCACATGGGTATGGGCACTCCCCTTGGCAACTGCCAAGCTTGGGGGAGGTGCCCCGCTATCGTATCACCATCACACTCCTATCTTTACCGCTTTATTTAGTTCGATCCTTTTAGTAGTATCTTGATCTAGTAGATTGAAGTTTTGATATCAAGTAGTTTTGAGTTTTGCTTTGTGATCTCTTTATGTAAGCGAGTCCATGTGCTATCTATAATAAAGATTAGTGTTGAGTCAAGCGCTTTGCTATGTTGCTATGATCTTGAGAAAGTAGAAAGAACAAAAGAGTTCGTATTGATCTTATGGATAGTGATAACTTCACACATAGAAAGTATGAGACATAAATATTGTTGAGAGTTGATCAACGTAGCTTTGGTCATCATTGCAATTAGTAGGAAGTGATAAGGAAAGAGGGGTTCACATATAAATATATTATCTTGGACATCTTTTATGATTGTGAAGCACTCATTAAGTATGACATGCTAAAAGAGTTGATGTTGGACAAGGAAGACAACCTAACGGTTTATGTTTTTCGACATCTCAATTAAAGTATATTGTCATTGACCTTCCAAAGAAGTTGAGCTTGCCTTTCCCTCTCTTGCTAGACAAGTTCCTTGCATCAAGTAGAGATAGTACTTGTGCTTCCAAATATCCTCAAACCCAGTTTTGCCATGAGAGTCCACCATACCTACCTATGGATTGAGTAAGATCCTTCAAGTAAGTTGTCATCGGTGCAAGCAATAAAAACTGCTCTCTAAATATGTATGACTTATTAGTGCAGAGAAAATAAGCTTTGTATGAACTTGTTGTGTAAGTAATAAAAGCGATGGATTGCATAATAAAGGTCCACATACAAGGGGCAATATAAAGTGACGTTCTTTTACATTAAGATTTCGTGCATCAACCCTAAACGTGCATGACAACCTCTGCTTCCCTCTACGAAGGGCCTATCTTTTACTTTATGTTTTAACTTTATGCTTGAGTCAAGGTGATCCTCACCTTTCCCCCTTTTCATTTTATCCTTTGGCAAGCTCCTCGTGTTTGAAAGATCATGATACATATATCCAATTGGATGTAAGTTGGCATAGGCTATTATTGTTGACATCACCTAAAGGTTAATACGTTGTGAGGCAACACAATAAGCCCCTATCTTTCTCAGTGTCCGGCTGAAACTCTATAACCACAAGTATTGCGTGAGTTTTAGCAATTATGGGAGACTACGAGATAGTTGAGTATGTGAGCTTGTTGAAAAGCTCTATTATTGACTTTTTCTGATGTTACGATAAATTGCAATTGCTTCAATGACTGAGATTATAGTTTGTTAGTTCCCAATGAAGCTTATGAACCATACTTGACATTGTGAATTGCTTATTACTTGAGCATAGGAAATCATATGACAAAATCTATATATTTTACTGTTATTAGAATGATCATGATGCCCTCATGTCCGTATTTTATTTTTATCGACACCTCTATCTCTAAACATGTGGACATATTTTTCGATTTCGGCTTCCGCTTGAGGACAAGCGAGATCTAAGCTTGGGGGAGTTGATACGCCATTTTGCATCATGCTTTTATATCAATATTTATTGCATTATGGGCTGTTATTTCACATTATATCTCAATACTTATGGCTATTCTCTCTTATTTTACAACGTTTACCATGAAGAGGGGGGATGCTGGCAGTTGGAATTCTGGCTGGAAAAGGAGCAAACATTGGAAACCTATTCTGCACAACTCCAAAAGTCCTGAAACTCCACGAAACAACTTTTTGGATTTAATAAGAATTTATGAGCAAAAGAAATAGGCCAAGGGGGCCCACACCCTGTCCAGGAGACAGGAGGGTGCCCCCCTGTAGGGCGCGGCCCCCTATCTCCTGGGCCCCCTAGTGGGCCTCCGGCGTCCATCTTCTGCTATATCATCACTTTTACCCTAGAAAAATTGGTGGGCAAGCTTACGGGACGAAAGTCCGCCGCCACGAGGCGGAACCTTGGCGGAATCAATCTAGGGCTCTGGCGGAGCTGTTCTGCCGGGGACACTTCCCTCCGGGAGGGGGAAGTCATCACCAACGATCCTCTCATCGGGAGGGGGTCAATATCCATAAACATCTTCACCAGCACCATCTCCTCTCAAAACCCTAGTTCATCTCTTGTATCCAATTTTGCATCAAAACCACAAATTGGTACCTGTGGGTAGCTAGGAGTGTTGATTACTCCTTGTAGTTGATGCTAATTGGTTTACTTGGTGGAAGATCATATGTTCAGATCATTTATGCATATTATTACTCCTCTGATTATGAACATGAATATGCTTTGTGAGTAGTTACGTTTGTTCCTGAGGACATGGGTGAAGTCTTGCTATTAGTAGTCATGTGAATTTGGTATTCGTTCGATATTTTGATGAGATGTATGTTGTCTTTCCTCTAGTGGTGTTATGTGAACGTCGACTACATGACACTTCACCATTATTTGGGCCTAGAGGAAGGCATAGGGAAGTAATAAGTAGATGATGGTTTGCTAGAGTGACAAAATCTTAAACCCTAGTTTATGCGTTGCTTCGTTAGGGGTTGATATGGACCCATATGTTTAATGTTGTGGTTAGGTTTACCTTAATACTCCTTTTTGTAGTTGTGGATGCTTGCAATAGGGGTTAATCATAAGTGGGATGCTTTTCCAAGTTAGGGCAGTACCCAAGTGTCGGTCCACCCACATATCAAATTATCAAAGTTCGAACGCGAATCTTATGAACATGATGAAAACTAGCTTGACGATAATTCCCAATGTGTCCTCGGGAGATCCTTCTTCGTTATTAGAATTTGTCCAGGCTTATCCTTTGCTACATAAAGGATTGTCCCACCTTCCTGCACTTTATTTACTTTATTTACTTTTTTCTTGTTACTATTTATCTTATCACAAAACTATCTATCACGTACAAATTCAGTGCTTGCAGAGAAAACCTTACTGAAAACCGCTTACCATTTCCTTTTGCTCCTCGTTGGGTTCGACACTCTTACTTATCGAAAGGACTACGATAGATCCCTTACACTTGTGGGTCATCACTACACTTGAGCCACCAGCTCTTACAACGTACATATTTTGACAATGTATATATTATGATGATTATAATAAAGCCGACATCCCTGATAAAGCAAGGCCTGTGTCGTTTCATTTCCAAGAATAATGAGTCTTTTTTATTACAAAAATGTCACTTGGGGCTTCCTGCTCATTGAGCATAGCTGTGAATATCCCTCTTGATCAGCTCAATGCCACACTTTCAAAGGTCACTTGGGGGCTTCTTGCTCATTGAGCATAGCTGTGAATATCCTTCTTGATCGGCTCAATGCCACACTTTCAATGGTCACTTGGGGGCTTCCTTCTCATTGAGCATACCTATGAATATCCCTCTTGGTCCGGCTTATATGCCATGTTTACAGAAGCACTTGGGGGCTTCCTGTTCAAAACATAGGTGTATTCACCAAAGAGAACATAGCGTTACTACCCTTGTGAGCTTGTTTGGAACACCAGGTGTATTCACCAAAACCTTTCGGGTTCTCCTGCTTTGTATAAGCTGCCACTCCGTCCGGGTAAACCCGGAATGACAAGCCGAAATCTTGCCAGTCAGTCTTACATAGACCCTGAACTTGTCAATGTTAAAACGGCGATCATGTGAGGCTGGTTTCACAAAGTGTAAAAGGTTAACTCAGTGGCTTGGCAGCCCATGAAAGCCTCAAAGCTTTAGGCTTGGCGGCCTATGAAAGCCTCGTGTTCTCACTTTTGATTTATTTTTTGAACATTTTTGGATTCATCTTGGTACCATCTTGACATATGGTTTAAAGTGATTCAGGCCATGTAGCCTCAATTCTTACAGCTCATATTTGAGTGTATCTGTGGTTTTTAATAACCTGACCTAGCTTTGGACGATAAGTCGCCAGTATATGATGATATTAAATACTTGGAAGTATTGTCTTCTAAGTTTTGGGTTATCACCCTTACTGCATTAATATGGTAAGCTGGCAGTTTAATCACATATCACAAGTATGATATTTTTGATTATATCTAATTATGATTAAACCGGCCCTGCTTATAAACTGTTTTAATCACCAGTGATTTTATATGGGATACTATGACCCACCCTGCGGTAAACCGCCAGGGCTCTTGTGATCTACTTGTGTGCAGGATAATACTAAATCATATCTGCATAATTCAACGTCATCATAAGTATAAAATGATAGTTTTCAAGTGGCGGCTCAAACAGTGTTGGGCAAAATACAAACGTGCACGATGGCACGATAGAGCAAAGTTTCACTAGCCTATTACATGACTCAGGGTGCCAAAGAGATCAAGTGTTTTCAAAGGATCACATATCTTGAACCGCCCGGCGGATCACTCTTCTTGTCCTTGATGACTTGAGGCTTCTGGATCATCCTTCTCTGGTTCTTCGTCCTCCTATGCCGTCTGGAAATTTTGTGAGGACCAATCGATGCCACACAAGGCTTGAAATTCAGCTTCATTATCTGTAAGTTTGGACGGATCAACTTCAGGGGCGAAATTATGCTTACGGGCTGGAGGGATCAGATCCATCACTTTGTAAGCCGGCGTGGGCATCTTCTGATTCTCCATATCGTAAGCCGGTTGATATTTTGAAATATCCGTCTCATCAGCAATCAGACTGGCCAAGGGACGTATCTCCTTCACACAAGCAGTAAAGTCTTTCTTGTCAAAGGGTGTGCCGTCTTCTTTTAAACTTGGATACCCAGTCGCTAGATCAGCTAGGTCTAGCTCTGGTTGCCATGCTTTAGCACGGCTTAAAGCCATCACAGCACGGGCTCTTGCAGATGACCATCTTATCTCTTCAATCCTAGCAGGCAGAACAGAAAGTTTTTTCAAGACGTCACTCAACAGAGTGGGTGCTTGGTTAGTTGGAGAAATCGTTGCCAGCGTGCGCTGAGTTGCAGTATATAGCTGTTGAATGAGCGTATATACGACTTTGAGCTTCACAAGCATCTCTTGACCAAGGTTGCTGCTTCTAGGGCCTGTGTAACAATTGTTGATGGAATCAGAAGCCGTTTATGACATGAAAGATAAAGACCCGGTCATGATACTTGCTAAAGATAGCAGAAACCATCTGGGATATACGGAATTTTAAACCGGTAAGCTCAGTGATCACCTCTTGGAGAGCAGCTTCTGCTTTTTCAGCCCTTTGTGTCAGAGCAATTTTCTCTTCAGCCCAGGAGGTTCTTTCGGCCTCAAAACTAGCCTTCAGTTTTTCCATTTCATCCAGACTAAATTTGAATGTTGAATCGGCTTTCCGGGTCTCAGATTCTTGGTGCTCTAGCCGCATTTTCACGTCAGTCAATTGCGATTGAAGTGGAGCAGTGGTGTCCTGTATATACACCTAAAATCATGTTCATATTTGGGTTCAGAAATAAAGTCCCAAGCCTTTTGCAAGCAACAACGCTCGGCACTTGGGGGCTAATGAGTACAGAAAAATTCTTCACATAAAGGTACATATAAACAAGTCCCAAGAACTCTGCAAGCAAGAGCACTTTGCACTTGGGGTCTAATGCATATTGCTCGTGTTTCATTATTATTTTATGATGACCTGGTTGTGTTGAAAACAACCACAACCGGCTCATGGGGGCTACACAAGTAAGCTTTCATCTATAAACAATGGTGAACAGTACCGATTCATTCATGTTGATTAAACCGGCCCTTGGGGGCTATGGATACAATTGTTAAAGATTTGGTTTAACTCGGATGGTGCAAGCCAGATTTTAAAGGATTCTATCAAGGGTGCTACTTATACTAATGATTACTCTAAGTCTACAGCATATTCAATCCTATCATACATAGTAGACTTGAGGGCTGGCAGGATATGCATAATTCATTAAAGCAGGAGTTCATACCTCATATTTTTTATGCATCTGCTTCACCATGTCGATTTCAAGAGCGCGGCTAGTATGCACTTGGTTGAGATAACCGGAGAATATTTTATTAATGCTCAATTGAGAGTAGTTGGCAACATCAAATCTCACTTTTCTCTTCTCAATATATTCTTCTTTGGCGGAGTGTTTGGCCAAGACAGTAGGTCTTCCCGGCTCTCTAAAGCCGGTGCTAGTGATCATCACGTCATCAGCATGTGTTCCAGCCGGTTTAATGGGGCTTGATGATTCAGTATTCAAAGCATTGTTGTTTGTCTGGTCAATGGAAGGCTTAGGAATTTCTGGTGGAATATCATGAATAGTTTCTTATGGTTGTGGTACGGAGATGTCAGACGCTGGAATTTGTTGCTCCGGTTCAGGGACTTTGGGGTCTTCAGCTGGCTTGATCACCTTTGACTTCTTGCTAGTTTTTTCTTTTCCACTGCATGATTTATGAGAGTTCAGTACAAACATAAGAACCCAAGGATGAAGAAAATAATAAGTAATTGTTGTTACCCAGGGGCAGTTTTGAAAGCCGGCAGTTGGGTCTGTGATGAGTCGCCGGAAGAGGAGCGAGAAGTCTCCTGATTGTTTGAATTGGAAGAATTAAGTGGCTGGCGAATGAGACCCGCCAGAGGATAACAAGAGTTTAAATTTGGGATGACCTCGTTTCGACGTTTCCTTGGAGCAGGAGTATTTGGTAAGCCGGAAGATAATTCTTCACCTCCGCTGGTCCGAGTTTGTCGCTGGCTCTCGTGCTGGTGTTGCTTCAAAACAAAGTGAGGATCCAGATGAGCTAAGGGGTGTGAAAAGCTTACTTTCCGGGTTACTCATCGAATTTTTTGTCTTGGCAAAGGCTTTGAGTCGGAGGAAATGATAGTTACCTCTTCCTCGACCGCTTGACTAGCCCCCGTGTCATCCTGATGATAATCAATGTCAATAAGATAGTTGAAAAAGGAGCCAAGGGAGTCAAGAGCTACCTCCGAGTCAGAGTTGTCATCCAGTTCAAATAGCTCGAAGTACTTAATTTCTTCTTGTTCTTATTGGCGGTTCTCTTGACGACTTTCATTTTGGCCCTGGCTTTGTTGGCAGCTTCATGGTCATATTCTTTATTCTAGAAAACAGATTCAGCTTGTGAAAATCATCAAGGGTTGAGTTAATAAAACATTTGAATGATAAGGAAAACTAAGTGATTTAGAGACTCACATCTGGTGCCGGGTTAGATTCGCAGAAAGGGTTCAATCCCACTTTGCTGCAGTTCCAGGCTCTCGTTCAGATGGGTCTTTGTCATTTCATTGACTGTAGTATCAGTTAAAGAATCGGAGCTGTGGCGCATTGGATCCTTTGCATCACCCGTATAAGTGCACATTAAGCTGGATCGGCGGCTCAAGGGTATGATTCGCCAGGAAACCCAGCACCGAACTAAGTCAACTCCGGTTAACCCGTTCCCCAGCAGGGCTTTGACCTTTGCTATAGTGGGTGCAAGTTTGGCACGCTCAACAGCGGTAAGCTTTTCACGAAGATGATGTTTTGGATCGAGTCGCTGGACGCGGTAACTCGGTAGTGGATTCTGCTCAGCCGGAGAGATGTCCTTACAATAAAACCATGTCTGGTTCCAATCTTTGGGTGGCTTGGGAAGTGGGCATAGGGAAAGATAGCATCTCTTCTCCGTTGAATTGAGACCCCGCCAAGTTCTAAGCTAGGGCCACTGGTAAATTTGTTCTGCCGGTTCAAATAAAAATATTCCCTGAAGAGTTCAACACTGGGCTCCTCTTGAAGGTACAGTTCACAGAATACTCGAAAGTTACAGATGTTTGATACGGAGTTGGGTCCAATATCTTGAGGATGCAGTTGAAAGAAGTATAGAATGTCTCGAAAAAACTTGGATCCGGGCGGTGAGAAGCCCCGGTTCATATGATCAGTAAAAACAATGGCCTCACCATCCCGCGGCTGAGTTTTTTCTCACTTGGCTTGGGAGCACGCTAAGACAGGACATCTTTTGTGGGCAAATAGATGATTTTGACAAAATCTTCAATCGTATTTTTGGTGACAATGGAAGGAACCCAATTGCATGAGGTGACTGTCTTCATCATCGTAAGAAAAAAGCCTAAAAGAAAATATGTCTGGTTTAAGTTGATTCATTAAGCCGGAAGTAAAACGCTATAGTATATATTCAGAGTGGCGGCTCAAAAGGGGCCTAATGATATATGGCTAGTGATAACCGGTGATGTAAGCCGCCATGACCAGATTGATATCTATCAAGAGTGAAATCTGCTAAGTGTTGAATAAACAGGTTTTACAGGCTGGAGCAAGTGATTCGGATCTAGCGTTTTGTGAAGAAAGAAAATAAATCAAAACGTAAATATCGCAGCAGCAGAGGGACTAGCACATGGGCGAGATTTCTGCATCTAAAGGGTATGTTCAGTGATTAAGACGAAGGATAGAAACAGGTTTTGCATATTTTAAAGGCCATTTTTCGATCAAAGTAAGGGTTAAACAGAAGCGTGACGAACAACGATGATGAACTCATAAGAACTGCAGAAACCCTAATGGAGATCTATGGTGGAGAAGATAAGGTGCTTACTGGATCCGATGAGCAATGAAGAGGCACCGGAGTTTCTCTGGTCCCGTTTAGGTCGATGCAGCGTCCGAGGTCGAGGAAGACGATGAGCTTCATGACGGTGGCAGTGCTCAGGCATGTAGATGCGTCGCGGAGGGAGGTGGAAGACGAGAAGGAAAAGAGGGGAAAATGAAAGGAGGGTTGCTTAACCCTATTTATAAGGAGAAGGGTAACAGGTGGGGCGCGAAAAACGAGGAGGCCAAAGAATGATTATCCAGCCGCTCGGATGCCTCGATTTTCGGGGTGGTTGTTAAAGAAAAGATTTATTAGGATTTAGGCTTTACGCAATATTAGTGACAGGTGACATCACGACAGGTTACCACAATCGCAGGAGATGACATCATGGCGGGTTATGAGATCTCGCAAAAATGAAGAAGGAAGGATTTTTTTCTAAGTGTTGTAGATTGACATGAACAAGTTCAAATCAATTTGGGGCCTAATGTTGGGGATATGACTATTGGGTATGACCCGCCGAGGAGGGGCCGGGTTATACCTATGGCGGTTCATAATACAAAGCCCATGAGGATGTTGAAGATGGCGGTTCATAAAGCAAGGGCCCAAAGCCCAAGGGCGACTTAAGGCCCATAGGGGTAACCCGCTGTCGGTGTCAAACCCGATGGATCTCGGGTAGGGGGTCCCGAACTGTGCGTCTAGGCAAATGGTAACAGGAGACAAGGGACACAATGTTTTTACCCAGGTTCGGGCCCTCTTGATGGAGGTAAAACCCTACTCCTGCTTGATTAATATTGATGATATGGGTAGTACAAGAGTAGATCTACCACGAGATCAGAGAGGCTAAACCCTAGAAGCTAGCCTATGGTATGATTGTTGTTCGTCCTATGGACTAAAACCCTCCGGTTTATATAGACACCGGAGAGGGCTAGGGTTATACAGAGTCGGTTACAATGGGAGAAGATCTACATATCCGTATCGCCGAGCTTGCCTTCCACGCCAAGGAAAGTCCCATCCGGACATGGGACGAAGTCTTCAATCTTGTATCTTCATAGTCCGGGAGTCCGGCCAAAGGTCATAGTCCGGCCATCCGGACACCCCCTAATCCAGGACTCCCTCAGTATCCCCCAAACAAGGCTTCAATGACGATGAGTCCGGCACGCAGATTTTTCTTTGGCATTGCAAGCCAGGTTCTTCTCCAAATCCCATATACCTGTCGAATAGTGTCCGGCTTCTGACGAATGTTGCGCTCCTTGGCTTCTGCGCCCAATAATGGCCATCTTCCACGTGTCAAAAGAATGTGAAAAGACAGGGTGTTTTTTCATTTACCCCCCTAGCTGCGCAAATGGGCCGCCTATAAAAGAGGCGGGGATTTAGATCTGAATCACACCATCTTCCCTCCACGAGCATTCATCGGAGTGCTTTCGACAGAGATCCATTCCATCATGGCCGCTCGATGCAGCTCCTCCTCTTGCCCCCTCCCCCCCTAGCCCTTAGCCTGGGGATTGGGAGAGGTATTCCATCCCGCACAGCGAGCTAGTTCCAAGCCAACGGGCTTCTCCCCCCAGCTTACATGGTCCCAGTTCGAGCCAGGATTGCCACCTATAATGGCGGAGAGCAAGCGGAGAGCGTCCCCAATCCCTCCAAAGGAGAGCGGGTATGCCTTGTCCCTTATTTAATAAGAGGGCTCGGATTTCCAATTCATCCGTTTCTCCGGGGGCTCTTGGAGTTCTATGGCCTCCAGTTACACAATCTTACACCTGCCTCCATATTGCATATTGCGGGCTTCGTAGCCCTTTGCGAGCTATTTTTGGGCATCGAGGCCCATTTCGCGCCATGGAAGAAGTTGTTCTGCCTCGTGCCCCGTTCTCTGGAGGGGTCGATATATCAAGTGGGCGGAGCCGAACTATGGCGCATCGCCGGGACCAGATATCTATCCAGAACCCCAAAGAAGGCGTCCGAAGACTGGCCTTCAGAATGGTTTTATATAGAAGAAGTCCCTCTGCCGGACCCTGTACGGATCGGCCTCCCTGAGTTCGATAGTGCTCCCTTGAAGAAGCACCTGAGCTGGCGCCCACGGAGCCCTCAGAAGGAAAATGACAGGGACATCCTTTACTTGATGAGCCGGATAAGGTTGTTAGCTCATTCCGGACTGACCATGATCGAGGTCATGGCCACATGCATTACGCGGGGGGTGCAGCCGCTTCAATACAAAGGCCACCCCATGTGGGATTTCAATGGGGAGGACGAAGCCACCCGATGCGGCCGTAAGGGGTCGGATTCGGCTGCCACTCTAATGAAGATCTTGTCCACTTTGTACAAGGGAGAAGAGGAGGAATTCCTCCGTGTCAACCCACGGGGCAGATTTTCTATGTACAATCCTCCAAGTTGGTTAAGTGAACACTTTCACTTGCCCATCCGTTTTCATATTCCCATAGTTAAGTACTTAGTCTAGCAATTTCAACGCAGGAGCTACGCCAGACTGTAAAGGAGATAAACAACCCTCCTCCACAACCCGAGGACCCGGAACGGTCCCTCGACCCAGACTCCCAAGAGGACCCGGACTTATGTGTGGAGCTGATTGATGGGGTGTTTCATCAATTGACTAAGTACAACACCTT
Source organism: Triticum dicoccoides (assembly GCF_002162155.2). NCBI lineage: Eukaryota > Viridiplantae > Streptophyta > Magnoliopsida > Poales > Poaceae > Triticum > Triticum dicoccoides. Next base: position 721,822,136 of record NC_041383.1, read on the forward strand.
AGTGGCCATTACGGTCGATTATCCAGGACTACTTCCAGCCTCAAAGGTAACTGAGACCGAAGTCCGAGTATTTTCAAGAGGCTCCATCCGTGCTTATTTTCGTATACCAACAGCGTTTTTTGCAGGGGAAGTCCTTGAGGTGGAGGGCCGAGCCCGCGGTGGCTAGCCAACAAAGGCCATCGAGGCCCAGCGATCTAAAAAGAAGTGCGGACTGGATCAAGACGCCGGCGCAATGGTACGGCGTGCAATTTTAATTCCCAGGGTTTATGCCCTCAAGGCATACTAACGCTCATGCTCTCTTCAGGAAGAAGATCGCCCGCCGGACTATGTCCACCGGCCAGGCTTCAAGGCCGGGTCCGGAAATGGAGGCGAACACAGGGCGCGCACCGGACGCTCCTCCGACAGAGGATGCGGACGGGCTGTCTGCCACCAATTCCGAGGTGGAGAGTGCCATGAACCACAGGTGTCGCCGGACTATTCTTCGTGACGCTTGTTTTTTCCAAGAGGCGTTGGACGCTTTTAATACGGGAGATGCGTACCTCCGTGCCGCTCAAAATGGTCTAGCCAGAGCCATAGAGCAGTATGTAAAAGACATATGGGTGAGAAAATTTGATGGTTATATATGTCAGTAGCCCCCGAGACTTGAAACAGTTAGAACAACTGATTTAAGGATCATTTCTCATGCAGGATCTTACAGAAAAGAATACCCAACTGTCCCAAGAGCTGGAAGAGTGCAAGGCCCAACTTGAGGCCGCACTAGCCGCGACAGGGGTGGCCAAGGAGACCCCCTCTGGTAATATATGCTTCGAAAGTTAAGTATGTTGAAGAGTACGACGTGCTTGCAAATCTGACAATAACGTTGCTAATGGCGTCGGAGTGGATTCGGACAAGCAACAACTCTTGCGCCAGTTAAAGGCCGGCGAGAGCGTGCTTACAAGGGTGAGGCAAGAGAAGAATAAGCTCCAAGATGCCAACACCCAGCTGGGCGAGGAACTAAAATATGTTCGTGCTCAGCTGTCGAACTCCATGAAGGAGAACCGGCGACTTCGACGCGGCATTTTTAGTAAGTGCTTGAACGAACTACAAAAAAAGAGTTCGGCGAGGAAGTCGATTGACAGAGTTATGCCTGTAGGTATGCTGACAGGTCGACCTGCGGAGGAAATGCTCGGTTCTACGGGTGACCTTCTTCCTGAGCTCTCACAACTGCACGAACGAGTTCTGCAGGTGATGCAAGGCGTCGCCCAGGCCTTGTGGTCGTCTGTCTCCGTGTCCGAAGACCTTGGAGAGCTTGTAGAGAAGCTGAAGGGAGCACGGCGGCGCTTCCAATTATGGAAGATATCGGCCTGCCGTCAAGGCGCCAGGGAAGCCTGGGCCATGGTGAAGACGCGGTACACGAAGGCTGACCAAAACCACATGGCCGAGGTCGGACATGTGGGGCCTGATGGGAAGGAGATCCCTGTCAGTTTAGTGTACGGCCAGGTAGAGTTGGCCGCAAAATATTCCCAACAGGACTATAAGCTAGACAGCCTGTTGGATGGTATTGAAGAGGAATATACCCAGTCAAATTGACTATGTGATTTAAAATGACATGTAAAATGCCTTCTAGCCGGATTGTAGATCGTTTGTCATAGCAGACCTTTTCGCTTCAACCTCGGGACCCGATAGTCTGGAGTGTGTCCGAATACCCTCTCGGTTATGTAAGAACTGGGGCATGCGTGGAGACCAGGCGTAGGGGTCATTAGTGCTTTATCAGACAAGTGCCCAACTAGTTATGTTATATTACATGGTTAGTAAGAAACATCTTCCAGGGAGAATAGTTCTGTTAGGGGTTCCTTTCCCTGGGAGGCATGCCCTAAAGTGCATGTTCGAACTGCCAAAAAAGCAGAAAACCATTTAGGGGCGGATAAATAAACGAGGTAAAAATCATCTTTTAGTTCACCGACCGAATATTCCCTTAAGAATGCTAGCTTTCGGCTTCACCCAGTCTGAGGTACACATCCGGCTGACCTGGCAGTAACAATCGCAGAGGTGCTCCCTTTACCACCAAGCCGAACAATCGGGAATGTAGGGGTAAGCACAGGAGCCAGGCAACCCAGCTTGGCCAAAATTTAAGTCATATCGATGCATATAATGGTGAATAAAAGGTACATGCGGAAGTATGACACATGTGTTGGGCACGAGGCCCATATAAACAAGCTTCTGTTAAAGAAGCCCCCTGGTACAATGAGCGCGAATAGCGCATCGATTGTGTGTGAACGAGGCGCAAACGAGCCCTTAAAAGGCTGTAAGAGAAAGGGAGGGAGAAGGAGAGAAATATAAGACAGCTAATGTGTAAAAAATGGATAGAGGAAGGAGACAAACACAGAGTCGAGCGCTAGGCATAAAATCTTCGGAGACGGGCTGTGTTCCATGGGTTCGGCTCGAGTCGGTTGTCCGATGCATTTCGCAGACGGTACGCTCCACCATTCAGGACTTGGTCGATTATGAAGGGACCTTCCCATTTGGGCTTGAGTTTGTCCTTTTTCTTGTCCTGCAGGCGTAGAACTAATTCGCCAACATTGTAAGTTTTGGCCCGTACCTCTCTGCTTTGATATCTTCGAGCCTGCTGTTGATAAAATGTGGAAGGGGCTTTTGCCACGTCACGGTCCTCCTCCAAGGCGTCCAAGCTGTCATGCCGATCAAGTTCGGCTTCTCCTTCTTCGTACATGCGCACGCGAGGTGAGTCATGAATTATGTCGCAGGGCAGGACTGCCTCTGCGCTGTATACCATAAAAAATTGTGTGAATCCGGTAGTGCGATTTGGCGTGGTCCACAGCCCCCAGAGCATGGAGTTGAGCTCCTCTACCCAGTGCGTGTTAGATTCCTTGAGGGACCGCACTAGTCTGGGTTTGATGCCGCTCATGATTAGACCATTTGCCCGTTCGACTTGACCATTAGTTTGTGGGTGATAGACTGAAGCGTAGTCGAGCTTGATGCCCATGTTTTTGCACCAGAGTTTTACCTCGTTGGCCGTAAAGTTCGTGACGTTATCAGTGATGATGCTGTGGGGGACGCCATAACATTGTACGCCCCCTGATATGAAGTCTATCACTGGTCCGGATTCGGCCGTCTTGACAGGCTTGGCCTCTATCCATTTGGTGTATTTGTCAACCATGACCAATAAGTATTTTTGCTTGTGGGTTCCCCCTTTAAGGAGTCCGACCATGTCAAGCCCCCAGACCGCGAAGGGCCAGGTGATGGGTATAGTTTGGAGGGCGGTGGGTGGCATATGGCTTTGGTTAGCAAATAATTGGCAACCGACGCATCGTTAGACTAAGTCCTGAGCATCTGCCTGGGCCGTCGGCCAATAAAATCCAGTACGGAAGGCCTTGCTTACAAGGGCCCGGGCTACGGCATGATGCCCGCCGAGTCCATCGTGAATTTCAGCCAGAAGGTTCCGCCCTTCCTCTTCGGAGATACACCTTTGAAGGACTCCGGTGGTGCTTTTCTTATAAAGCTCTCCTTCATGTACTTTGTAGGCTTTAGATCGCCTCACTATGCTGCGTGCCTCGTTTGGGAGTTCCTGCCTAGTTAGATAGGCTAAGAATGGTTTTGTCCACGGGACAATGACTGAGGGCTGAGGATATTACTTCATTGGCAGAGCCTCCCGTTGTGTCAGAATGTTCGGTGTCAGGTGGTGCGGCTGAGTCCGGGTTGTTATTTCCGGACTCCCCTTCCCATTGTACGGATGGCTTGAATAGCCTCTCCAAGAAGATGTTAGGGGGGACTGCATCGCGCTTTGCATCGATGTGTGCCAAGACGTCAGCTGCCTGATTGTTTTCCCAGGCTATATGGTGAAATTCGAGCCCCTCGAACCGAGCTGACATTTTTAGGACAGCATTGCGATAAGCTGCCATTTTCGGATCCTTGGCATCAAAATCTCCATTTATTTGGGATATCGCGAGGTTCGAATCCCCACGCACCTCTAGGCGTTGAATGCCCATGGAAACTGCCATCCGGAGACCATGTAGAAGGGCCTCGTATTCGGCTGCATTGTTAGAGTCCGTATACATTATCTGGAGTACATATTGAACTGCATCTCCTGTTGGGGACGTCAGAACAACGCCAGCCCCCAGACCTGCTAGCATTTTGGAGCCGTCAAAGTGCATGATACAGTTGGAATATGTGTCGTACTCTTTAGGGAGTTCGGCTTCAGTCCATTCAGCGACAAAGTTGGCCAAAACCTGCGACTTGATAGCTCATCGTGGCTTATAGGTTATGTCGAATGGGAGGAGCTCAATGGCCCATTTGGCAATCTGGCCCGTCGCATCGCGGTTGTTTATAATATCATTAAGAGGTACTTCGGAGGCTACTGTTATTGAACACTCTTGAAAGTAGTGTCGTAGCTTCCGGGACACCATGAACACTGTGTACGCTATCATTTGGTAATGCGGGTACCGTGACTTGCATGGAGTGAGGACAGTGGACACGTAGTAGACTGGTTTTTGAAGGGGGAATTTGTGTCCATCCGTTTCTCGTTCCACGACGAGCACTGCTCTTACAACTTGATGAGTTGCCGCAATGTATAATATCATTGGTTCACCGATGTTAGGTGCGGCCAGGACCGGGTTTGTTGCCAATATGGCTTTTATTTCTTCGAGCCCGGCCGTGGCAGCATCCGTCCACTTGAAGTGTTCGGTGCGCCGGAGGAGGCGATAAAGGGGTAATGCCTTTTCTCCCAAGCGGGAGATGAAGCGGCTTAGAGCCGCCATGCATCCAGTCAATTTTTGTATTTGTTTGAGGTCCTTTGGAATATCCAATTGTGACAGAGCTCGGATCTTGGCTGGGTTTGCTTCAATTCCTCTACCGGATACAATGAAGCCCAAGAGCTTTCCGGCTGGTACACCGAAAACGCATTTTTCCGGGTTAAGCTTGATGTCATATGTTTGGAGGTTATCGAATGTGAGCCTCAACTCGTCTACTAGAGTTTCGACATGCTTGGTTTTGACGACCACGTCATCCATGTATGCTTCAACTGTTTTTCCGATCTGGTTGGCCAGACATGTCTGAATCATGCGCTGATATGTTGCGCTGGTGTTTTTGAGCCCGAAGGGCATTGTGTTGAAGCAGAATGGGCCGTATGGGGTATGTCATTGCGGCTTGGTCTGGCTCTGTCATCTTAATTTGATAGTAGCCAGAGTATGCGTCGAGGAAACACAATGAATCGTGTCCTACGGTAGCGTCGATGATTTGATCAATGCGGGGGAGGGGGAAGGGATCCTTTGGTCAAGCCTTGTTGAGGTCCTTGAAATCGACGCATAGGCGCCAGGATTTGTCCTTCTTTGATACCATCACCAGGTTTGCTAGCCAGTCTGGATGTTTTATGTATCTGATGAATCCGGCTTCCAGTAGTTTGGCTAGCTCCTCTCCCATGGCTTGTCTCTTAGGTTCAGAGAAACGCCGAAGAGCCTGCTTAACAGGCTTGAATCCTTTTAGGATGTTTAGGCTGTGCTCGGCCAGCCTGCATGGGATTCCTGGCATGTCTGAAGGGTGCCAGGCAAAGATGTCCCAATTTTCGCATAGGAATTCACGTAGTGCGGCGTCTACACCAGGGTTTTATTGTGCCCCGATGGAGGCCGTTTTTGTAGGGTCCGTTGGATGGACTTGGAATTTGACTATTTCGTCTGCCGGTTTAAAGGAGGTGGGCTTGGATCTTTTGTCGAGTATCACGTCGTCCCTGTCCACTGTGGAGCGCAGCGCAGTTAGTTCCTCGGCCGCTAGGGCTTCGGATAATGCCTCAAGGGCCAGTGCAGCTGTCTTGTTTTCGGCGCGGAGTGCTATGTCCGGGTCACTAGCAAGAGTGATGATTCCGTTGGGTCCGGGCATTTTGAGCTTCATCTACCCGTAATGGGGTATAGCTTGAAAAATTGTGAATGCCTCTCGCCCTAACAACGCGTGGTATCCGTTGCTGAACGGGGCCACTTGAAATGTGACCTCCTCAGACCTGTAATTATCCGCCATGCCGAACACCACATCCAGTGTGATTTTTCCTGTACAGCATGCTTCCCGACTGGGGATTATTCCTCTAAAGGTTATGTTGCTTCGCTCAATGCGGCTCCAGTCTATTTCCATTTTTTGAAGGGTTTCCTCATAAATGAGGTTCAATCTGCTACCACCGTCCATGAGTACCTTGGTAAGTCGAAAGCCGTCCACTATCGGACTGAGGACCAATGCATCTGGTGCTCGGGCTGTTCGGAATTTAGGTTCGTCACTGGCATTAAAGGTAATAGCCGTGTCACTCCATGGGTTTATTGTTGCTACCTGGTAGGCTTCGGTAAGGCTGCGGAGTGTTCGTTTCCGCATATTGTTTGATGCAAAAGTCTCGAAGACTGTTAATACCGTACTGGTATTCCTGGGGTGGTGCTCCGCGGATTCTGGAGTTAGAAGCTCCTGCCACTTCTGGCCACCTGCCGGAGTATCCAACATGCTGTAAGGCTATGAGTTGGTGTGACGCCCTCTGTACTATGAATTTTACAGGGTCCATTGAGCCATCCCTCTAGTACAGTACCATACCCTATAGAGGGTTTTTGTTTTTTGGTGTTTGGCCCAGGTGCCTGGCGATAATGCGCCCTTTTATTTCGGACTGGGGCTGTATTCAGGGCCGGATCATCCTAGAATTTTATTTCTGTTTTCCGGACACTTTCCATCACACAGTTTTTTCGTACCATGGATGCCAAGTCGGCGAAGCGTGTAATATCACGGTGACTTATGGCGTTGAGGATTTTGATGTCCGTGCAATTATTGCAGAAGGATGAGATTGCATACTCCTCGCGGCAGTCCTCTATCATGTTCATAACCAGGAGGAATTTGGCCCAGTAATGATGTACTGTTTCTGTGGGCTCTTGCCGAATTTGGGATAGATCCCTTATGTTAGGGTGGGAGGGTGGAGTTAAATCCGGAACCTCGCCCGATATGAGGCTCAGGGGCCAAGGAGTTTCCGAATTTGGAAGCTTGGGTTCTTGCATATTGTCCAATGAATCTGGCCCGCTGCCTGACTTTAGGTTTAGGGCTTGAGTGACGTCCTCCCCTCCGCGGGTATCCGGCTTGGAGGGCTCGGGAATCCGGACATATTTGGTCCTTAAGATGGGTATAGATTCGCCGCATTGTTCCTCCACCACTGTGACGTGGTGGGTGACCTGGGGAGAGTCAATTTCTTTTGGATCGGGTTTAAGCCCAATCTGATCGTAGTCAGTAGCGACTCCCAGGGCGGCGATGCGATCCAAGAGCTCGTTTAAGGAAGAGAGCTCCATCGGATCTAACTGCTCGGCGAGTTCCGAGTTGACGTGGAGATTGCTTTCGATGACCCGAGAAGTCATCGTCAGCGCGGCGTCCGAACAGGTAGTCATAAGAAAACCGCCTAGCCGGAGAGTTTGGCGATAGCCAAAGCTCCTTTAGCAACAGTGCCGTCTTTAAAGACGGGACGTGGCATCCTTCCTGATGGCGATGGCACAGTGGAACTCTCAATGAAAGCACCAATGTCGGTGTCAAAACCGGCGGATCTCGGGTAGAGGGTCCCGAACTGTGCGTCTAGGCGGATGGTAACAGGAGACAAGGGACACAATGTTTTTACCCAGGTTCGGGCCCTCTCGATGGAGGTAAAACCCTACTCCTGCTTGATTAACATTGATGATATGGGTAGTACAAGAGTAGATCTACCACGAGATCAGAGAGGCTAAACCCTAGATGCTAGCCTATGGTATGATTGTTGTTCGTCCTATGGACTAAAACCCTCCGGTTTATATAGACACTGGAGAGGGCTAGGGTTATACAGAGTCGGTTACAATGGGAGGAGATCTACATATCTGTATCGCCAAGCTTGCCTTCCACGCCAAGGGAAGTCCCATCCGGACACGGGACGAAGTCTTCAATCTTGTATCTTCATAGTCCAAGAGTGCGGCAAAAGGTCATAGTCCGGCCATCCGGACACCCCCTAATCCAGGACTCCCTCACCCGCCATATGTGTATGACTTATATTGTAAGGCAAGTATATTTAGTCTCCGAGCCGGACATGTTGTCTATGAGCCAACCAGGACTCCGTGAGCCGCTGGGCGTCAACGTGTGTATATAAAGGGACGACCCGATGGCAGTTCAGGGCAAGAAAGAAGAGATCGAAAGCTAGGTCAAGCAAAATCGCTCCCTGGTAATCGAGACATAAGCAATACTACCTCAAACTGGATTAGGCCTTTACCTTCATCGCAAGGGGCCTAACCAGTATAAACTCCCTGTGTCCTTTGCCCCGTTTAACCCCTTTAAGCTAACCTAGTTGCGATGGCTCCACGACTAAGTCCTCACACTAGGACATCTGCCATGACAATTCCACGACAGGAAGGAAAAAGAGAAAGGAGATGCATTAATGGAGGTGGTGTAAGTTAGCTAGGAGTCATAAAGAGAGAGAAAGTTAGGTAGAAGAAGGAGAGTAATGGGGGGAGAAGTAGTGAGGAAGAAGCAAAGTGAGGGAGAGAGGAGGTGGGAGGTAGGGGAAAGTGAGGAAGAGAGGATGGGGGAGGGGAGGGGAGAGAAAAGGTGGTATATGTTGCGGCTTAGCAGTACCGCTGGTCGTAAACTACGCTACTGCTAATAACATAGCAGCAACGAGCTTCCGACACACGCGCTACTGCTAAGAGGGGCCCGCCATGTGGCGAGTTTCAAAATTAGCAGTAGCGCCACCCAAAAAAAGCATGCTACTACTATAACTTTATCAGTAGAGCAGTTAGCAAGAGCACGCTTCTACTAAACCTAGGGTGGCGGGAATTGTCGGTCGATTTTAGTAGCAGCATGGTTCCACCGAGCCGCGCTACTACTAAGTGAGTAGCAGTAGCGCTTGTTTTTTCCCGCGCTACTGCTAATTAGCAGTATAGCCTCCCCCTATACCTCACTCCTGCTAAGATTCTGTGTATATGGTTTTCCCTAGTAGTGTCTTGTTCTCCATCTCTGAAAAAATTCCCGTCCATGACATTTTTGTAGCCGCGGCATCATGGGAGGCACGTGCCTTCTCCCACTTGTTTCCCATGACTTGGCAGTTATCCTTTGGCATGGTGTCTTTTCCATTCGTCATGACAATATCGTCCTCTTCATCGTCCAACCCAATTGATTGGTTGGAGCTTGAGACATCATTCCCCTTCTTGCCAAACTTGAGCTCGGCCACAACTAGGTTCCACTCTGGCTTGTCATTCAATATGATCCAACAATGTCTAAAAGAAAACGGCTTCTTCTCCACCTCGTGATACAAAGTGGCCGCCACCTCCTTCTAGCAAACAACATATGTATGAGCACGAGAATGCAAACACAAGCATGTGCAAATGACGACAAGATGAAGCAAAGGAGCTTACGTGAGTTGCCACTCTCATCCCACTTTGAGTGCATTTGGTCACTTGTGAGTAGTAGCCGACATACTTGCTCACTTCCCCTTGAATGATCCCCCAACGATGTTGAAGTGATGCCACATTGCGGGTAGTCACAATAGGATGTGGCTCCACATACTTCTTTTGTTCATGATACTCCTTCCAAATCTTCGCCGAATACGTGTTCCCCTTTTGCTCAATGCCGCATATTGGATCCATCGGTGTGGCCAACCAAGCTTTGACTGAAAAGATGTCCTCAAATTTTGAGAATGCCGGACCTCTTGCCTTCGATGTCTTGGTCTTGTTCTTCTTCTTATTTGGATTGGGATAGGATATTGTCCCAACTTCAAATGCGGTGGTGGCTTCCAATTCATACTCCATTTCGGTAGATCTTCATTGTCACTGATCATGTTCGACAAGAACACCTCCTACATGATCATGTGCGCAATAAATTAGTGGTCCATACAAAAATCCGATTGAACATGAGCAAAGAAAATGCACCAACTCTTGTTCAATCATTCTGTCGAACATGTCGAGGGCAGCGCCGGGCACTGCCCATGCCCGTGCTCATCCGAGCCCGAACGAGCTACGTCGAGTCACATACGTCTACCGTCGGCATCTGGATGGGCTGAAAGCTCTCTGGAATGGCACAGCCGGCCGTCAAATCCTTCTCTGTCCCAACAGGGTCGGACGATGCAATCCACGTCGGTGCTCGGATGGAAGGGGTGTGGGGATCCAAGCGCGACCGAGGAGACAGCTGCTCCACCGTGTCCGACCTTCCCTGCGCTGCCGTCGCTGCCTTCCTCTCTCGCTACCGGCGTCACCGCAACTTCCGGGCGACGTTCTCCGCCTTGCAAGTCGCAACCGACGAACGTGGTGGACGGCGTCTCCGTCGCGGCGGTCTGGATCAGGCTGGATGATATCTCCGACGGTGGATTGGGACTGATTGTGAAGATTGGAGTAAGGGTGGAGGACGGCGAGGTTTCGGGCGCGAGAAAGGTTGTAGGACGGCGGGAGGAGGAGGAAGGATTTGGTGGATTTGCTGCATTTTCTGGTAGGGTTGGGCCGCCGGGTCCGACGTGGTAGGCGTGCTCAGGTGCGTCCGGGCGCCCCAATATCCGTCCCGTATTTGGGCTGGATATGAGGGGTGCCGGCCAACACGGGCGTTCGAGGCCCGTTTAAGGAGCCCATCTGAATTGAAAAATCGTGACCGATCAATATCCGGGCGGCCCGCCGGGACGTATGAGGCGGGGTTTGAGGCGCCGGTTGTAGATGCTCTTATGCCCAATAAGAGCCGTTGAGAAAAAAACACATTTCTGGCTAGATCACCACCACTAGAGCAGATGATAGATAGTCGAACACATTATGCAATTTGTTTGTTGATCCATAAGATTGTCCTAGTTCAATTTTGGTTAGATAATCGTGCTCACATAAGTAGTCCAACGTATCTAGTGTTGCAGCAATACCTTTTGATTGAGAAATATTGGTCACAAATCAAATACACCCTGCACACAACCAAAAGATTAGCCATGTACTCCCTCCTTTTCAAAATATGGTGTTTCCTCTATTCCCGTGCTTCAACTTTGACCATAAATTTAACCAACAAGACCGACTGCGACCGGATCAAAGTTATACCGGTGAATTCGTATTCAAAAGAAGTTTTCAATTATATAATTTTTTTTCTTCCGCCGCAGTCGGTCTCGTTGGTTACATTTATGGTCAAACTTTGACCTTGGAAAGTACGGGCACATTATATTTTAGAATGGAGGGAGTATTGGTTATGGCGGCACGTATACAAGTAGAGCAGGCAGCCAAAGAGTGATGTTTTTTCGTTCGTAAAAACAAGTGATGTTTTCCTCGTCTTGATTTAGACTGGTCTTCTAAATCATTTTTTTTCGTGAGAAACTTTCGATTTATTCATCATCAATCATGCCAGCACAAAGAACACTAGAACTAATAAAAAATATAACCAGGTATTTGGACCACCTAACGACGACTACAATCACCGGAGCGAGCCGAGGGCATTTTAATGTAATAAGTACCATTGGCGGGCTCTGTGCATCTTGCAATACATATGCTATTATTGAGTAAAGAGAAGCTCACTTATTAAAGCGGACATGTATGTAATTTTTGTTACTTTTACTGTTCTTTATACTATCATGATGTTTAATAAATAAATCGAAAGTTTTTCCTTCCAAAAAGGATAAAAACAGAGTATCTGCACAGTGCATTTGCACCCAGACATGTTCACCTGCAATGATTGTCCTGAAAACAAATGTGATAATATGCCCTCGCAAGAAACAAAAGAAAGTGAAGTTGATAAGATCATCCGCCGCCGCAATGGCGGGCACCGAGTGGCAAGCCGCAAATCACTATAGCACTATTGCACGAGAGAAAAGATTCCTGGGTCAATTCGGTCGCTTGCCAGGCCCAGCCACGGAGGAGTTGCACGAGTGGTCGTGGTGCCGGTGCGTGTGCAAACCTTTCCGATCGAAAGGCGCCTGTCGGCAAAATCACCATCAAGCGGGCCGGGGGAGCTGCTGCATGCGCTGCCTAGACGCCACGCACCGATGATCACGTGATCACGCATCCTGTGCATAACTGTCGTGGCTGCGGCGCGCGGCAAGCGTATATATCCTACTGCTAGTTGCGGCGCGCGGCAACATATCCGCCCTTTGCCCCTGCAGCTGCTCTTGCATATCTTTTGTTCTTGTCGTCTGATCCGATCCGGTTGACCGATCTAGCTAATCATTCTCTGTCGCCGTCGATATCACGTGCTTGTGTCGGCAACGAAACTCTCCCTCCATCCCATAACCATAATGTAAGACTTTTTTCATATTACACTAATGTCGAAAAATGTCTTATATTATGGAATGGAGGCCCCGGCACAAAAGCGAAAAGAAAATGGAAGTAGTACCGACACGCAAACAAATCCGTTATCGATTAGGTCTTTGGGTTTCCTTATTATATGGGTTTGATATATATTAAAATACTTTCCAAAATTTTAAAATATGCTCTATTCGGAAACTTCAAAAGAAATTATCATAAATTTAAAAGTTGTTGATGAATTTCATAATTGTTTGTGAATTTTTAAACTTCCACATATTTTCAAAATATTCGTGTATTTCTATAAAGAAAAATAAAAAGGGAACATGTATTTAAATAAAGAACAGGAGAAAAAAAATCTTGTAGGGGAAAACACGCACACAAATTGAACCGAAACATGAAGAACTACCCTACATGGACCAGCCAATAGCGCCCGCGGTAGTGCGCGTTTGCTCGACCACCCATGGTATGAGCGGAATAGGAATCGCGTCACGCTCCTAAAAGGCCATCAAGGTTTCCATGATGGTCAAATTGGGAATTCATCAATTTTTTGTAAACTCTGTCATGAGAGTCGGCAATTTTTTGTGAACGGATGCTCCTATTACACTTGTAGCCTTTGAAGGATGAGAACCCACGCTATGTAGCATCTACATCGAGCGGGGTGTCGTACATGCATGCGGAAGTTTCTTGGTGGCCTCGGCTTTCGGGACATTGAGGTATTCAATATATCCCTACTAGCCAAACAAGCTTGGAGGATCATTATGTACCATGATTCTTTAAGTGCACGACTGCTCACATATGTTTATTTCTCAGATTGTGATTTCATGGAAGCAACTTTGGGAGCCCGTCCCTCCCAAATCCAGAGCCCTATTCTAGAGGGGACGAGATGCGTTGAAACTTGGTGTAGTTCAAAGAACTGGAGATGGAGCAAGCATAGGAGTATGTCAGCGTAGTTGGTTACCAACTTACCGTGTAGTACTAGACTCCTCCTCGTGGTCGCCTTGTCGTCGAGGCCCCCCCATTTGGTTTCTGAACTGATAAATCACATGGCATTTCTTGGATATTCTTCAACAACATTTCTTGCCAATGGATATTGATGTTATCAAATCCATACTAATATGTACCTCGAACCAGGATGATTGATGGGCCCGACATTTTGGCTTTGCAGCAGGTCATGCTGGCTCTGCACCAGGCTCGCAGACATGAATTGACCCCCTTCCGCCGACCTACGCCCCACCAGCTCGGTGTTCACCTCCGCCGACGCCTACTGGCACACGAACTTCACCTGAATTCACTTGCAGGAGATTAATGTGTTTTGGGGAACTATATATTGGAAAAGTGTGTGTTTTGCAAGAGTACTATAATTGATGCAACGTATATGAAATATGGTCTGATATTTGGATTAAAGAGGCATACTGATTCACCTTTCAACAAAAAGGCATACTGGTTCACCTTTCAACAAAAAGGCATACTGGTTCATGAAGAATAATATTTCAAATTTTCTGGATGTTTGATACAACTTACGTTTGTCTAGACGTGCATTGCACGTGCACGCTTACTAGTTTTGAGAAGTCGGGAAACTTCGTTGTTAGATTGGCTAAATGATTATTGGTGACAACTAAGAAAATCATGAAGCTTGGCTAGAGAATCGGTCATCTTCTTCGATGACTGAACAAAAACTAGCGCACCAAATCCATCCCGACGGGAAGTGAGGCATCATCAGAGCAGGGCTACCACATGGGATTGTTCTTTGTGGAATGCTTCAGACCATGATTGGCGTTATTCCCTTTTGGACTGTGATATGGCTCCCAGCGTTTGGGTAAGTGAAGTGCTAGACAGACCCTAAAAAATGGAATTGCGTCCTGCTCCAGAAAGGGCCAGGAATCATATCATACATACATTTTGCAAGTCCGTACATGGTGCCAAGTGGCAACAATTCAGCCGTCGGATCGTAATGCATACTCTATGGCGGCAATACTTTAGCCGTCCGATCAGAAATCAGGTGGGAGCGGCCACAGGTTCTCACGATGTCACATGTCAACACTTTATGCGGGAAACACACTTTTAATCCGGTATACCTTTCAAGCTCTGACTAGAATCCAGCGTAAAAAGGAGGAGAAGCTCTGATTAGTCCAGGACTGGCGAAAAGGCACACCACACGTCGCATCTCTCATAGTAAGGCTGAAAATGAGTGCGTGGGAATTTATTTCACGGGGAGGCCTATAAATAGCATGTTACACCGCTGCAGACGCCATATAACACCAAGCTTTCACGTACGGCAAACTGGCTAGCCACATCTATCCCTAAGTAAGTCCTCAGCGCGGCCGGCGGTGATCGAGCTAGCATGTCGAGGGATCCGCTGATCGTCGGGGGGATCGTCGGCGACATCGTCGACTACTTCGACGCGTCGGCGCGGCTGAGGGTGCTGTACAGCAACCGCGAGATCACCAATGGGTCCGAGCTGAGGCCGTCGCAGGTGGCGAACCAGCCGACGGTGCAGATCACAGGGCGACCCGGATCGCTCTACACGCTGGTGAGTGCTCATTTATACGTTACAGTAGATCATCATTCGTTCTAACTTACCATGCATGCATGAATGCACCGTGCAGCCGTAAATAATGTGTGCCATGTTTATTTGTTACTAGGTGATGGTAGACCCTGATGTACCTAGCCCAAGCGACCCTTCCCAACGGGAGTACCTCCACTGGTACGTGCGTGATCATGCACTGCAAAAAAAAAACATCACTCATTTTTTCTCAAAAGAAAACCACTCATTAGTACCTCCGCTGGTACCAGCTTGTTAAGCTAATTGACCCAGTTTAATTTCTTGCCTGCACATATAGGTTGGTCACAGACATACCAGAACGAGGTGACGTGAGCTGTGGTAAGAAATTAATCTATCAAGGACATGTATATATCCTTGTCTTTTATATCAAGGAAGAAAGGCACCCAGCCGACATTAATCCGGTGGAAACCATTAAGACCTTTGTGTATTTGTGCATGCAGGAACTGAGGTGGTGCCGTACGAGAGACCGCAGCCGACGGCGGGGATCCACCGTGTGGCGTTCGTGGTGTTCCGGCAGGCGGTGCGGCAGGCGATCTACGCACCAGGCTGGCGCTCCAACTTCGTCACCAGGGACATTGCGGAGTGCTACAGCCTCGGCGCTCCGGTCGCCGCAGCCTATTTCAACTGCCAGAGGGAGGGCAGCTGCGGCGGCCGGAGGTACCGGTGAAGCAGCAAAGCTGGTTCTACGCACGTAGGCGCGATCGCTCCAAGCAGATGTGTCACACAAAATAAATAAGTAAATGAGTAACTAATACATCCTGTGTAGTACTGGCTAGCTATCTCGACCGGCCGTATGTAATTGTCCGAATATACGCATGTACTTGGTGCATGGCCTAAGCAAAACAGTAAATAATTTTAGGGAGCGTCTATACTTGTGATTTGAACTGGATTTTTCGCCCCTTATCTTCCTCCTTTGCTTTGACTTTTCTTTTTGGCTGAGCATCTACAGTCCGAGTTGACAAATCCGACCCCTTATACATCCGCGGACGTATTCGGACGCGTCCGCAGACAGTCACCAATCAACCTTCATATTTTGTCCGGTGCATCCAAATACCTCAAATCTATACAAACCATGCAAAATAAAAATCTACATACTACATAGATATCCTATCTACCATACACTACTCGTCGTCAGAGATTTCTACGATCTATGTGTCGGGCTCCGGGTAGATGGCCGCCTGCGGCAACTCCGGCTCATCGTTGGACTCATTAGAGGCAAAGATTGTGTCGATCTCCGCCCTCTGCTGGCGGAGGAACCGCCGGTTAGCCTCCACCACGGCCTCCGACTGGATCGAGTGCAAGATGGCCGCCTGCTCCGCCGCCTCCTCCACTTGGGCCACCTCGAACTCCGCCATGGCGAAGACCGCAGCAGGCTCTGCCTCGTCCACCTCCACCTCATGTATGGCCTCCTCCTCCTCCGGATCTGCCCCCTCCATGGGCTGGGGGTCCTACTTCGCCTCCTCCTCCTCCTCGTGCGGCCCATGACTTCACACCTAGCTCGAATCTCCTCGAGCAACTGGAGGCGCCACTCGCGCGTGAGCATAACCTTGGTGATCACTCTCTATTGGGCCATTGCATCGGCGGACGACGAGCAGAGGGGAGGGGGTGGATGCGGCTCGGGCTGGCAGCACGGATAGGGAGGGAAGTAGATGAGGGTAGGGTTGGGGGTCATCGTACGACTTAAATAGCCGGATTTTGGCCCTCGGGCGGCGAGTCG
>NC_041383.1:721839095-721854310 GCF_002162155.2 Triticum dicoccoides
TGGACCGTTGGGGTTTTGAGATGTTTTCGTGTAGGACCCAAACCAGCAGCCAAGAACGAGAAGGAGCTGAAGTGTATGAGCTGATGAAAAAAAATTGAAGAAGCTGAGAGAGTGACTGAGAGATACGTTGGCTGGCCCAGATGGACGCCAGCTTTCCAATTGCAGCGCTATAAGGGGAGCCGCTATACCTCGCTTCTAGCAAGACTAATGGAAGACTCGCCCGGAGCGAGGCGCCAGATGGGCCGGCCCACGCGCGCGGGAGGCCACAACTTTTTTTCTGTTTTGTTCACATTTTTTGCTTTTGTTATTTTCTTTCCTTTTCTACTTTTATTTATACTCAAAAATTCTAAATAAATATATTACAAAAACATTGTAGGTAAAAACATTTGAAAAAATGTTAACCAAGCTTTTGAAAATGTTAAATGCATATAGAGAAAATGTTTCTCATGTATACAAAAATAAATAAATGTGTATTAATAAAGACGGTCATGTATTTATAAATTGTTAATCAAGCATTAGAAAAAAAATATAGTTGAAAAATCTTAATCAACCATTTGTAAAGTGTTAAATGTGTATAGAAAAAATGTTGAGCATGTATTCAAAACATATTGATCATGTATTCATAAAATGGTAATCAAGCATTTGAAAAATGGTAAACTGTAAGTGCATCTAGTGGCCCTTAATGATTTTGGCGTATTGAAGACTTATAGATTAAGGGACTAATATATTTGTGAGTGTATACACACTCTATAAGTCGATAAGGAGTTTGATAGTTACTATGAAAGTTGACCCCTAAAAATGAATGTCTTTAGCTGAAGACTTTGGTTCTCCTGAAAACTTTGGAAGTGAAGAAATTGGTGTGACCTTGAAGACTTGGATATTCATGCGAGGATTATGAAGCGTGAAGACTTTTGTTTTCGTAGTTTCATTTTCTATTTCTTGAGTCATAGGAAACACCATACTGTTAAAGGGGGTCGAGGTAATACTAAGGAAACTGATTTCCAAGTGATGCGCTCATCTCAAAATCCTACACCTACACAATACTTTTGAGTGAAGCCATTGGAAATCTCATATCAGTTCAGTCAATTTCTTCAGTGACACATACGAAGATCTTCTACTCTCTGAGGAATTTGTCCTGACTGAGGAGTTAGGAATTCACCAGTGCAGATTGCCTACACAATGAGGAATATGATAGCCCTGAGGAATTCGAACCTCAAATCCGACCGTTGATGTGCTACGCGTCAGCTGTCCAAAATATCCTACCACCTAATGGTCATATCATTGAAGGGCATTTATGTCTTATCATGTCGGGCTGCTCCCTAGGCTATAAATAGCCGCCCCCTACAACCACTATCTGGTTGGCTGCTCCGAGAGAAACTGACACTTGTGAATTGACAGCATCCCATCCTCCGAGGACTTTGAGCGAAAATCATCAAGTGAGGAAACCCAAAACCCAAACCCAAACACCTACAAACCCAAAGTGATTGAGCATCACAGAAGAGATTGTTCCTGTGTGGAACCGACGCTTGTTACCTTTGAGGACTATGTATCCTCCAGACGGTTAGGCATCATGGTCTGAGCATCCAAGAGGAATTGTGGATCGCCGAGTGACCAAGTCTGTGAAGGTTTGGAAGTCACCTATGAAGACTTACCACGAGTGTTGGGCGAGGTCTGTGTGATCTTAGCTCAAGGAGAATACGGTGAGGACTATGTGTCCTCGAGGTTAAATACACAACCGCTCCAACCGGACATACAACTGTCATAGCAGTTGGAACTAGTCTACCAAATCATTGTCTTCACCAAGCCTACTGGTTTTGTTTCCTCAACCCTTTCATTTCCTCACTCATGTGTTGATGAACCTAGTCATTACTGTTTGAAGACTTTGACTGAAGAATTTCTCTATTTCCTCAATCCAATTTCTTCAGTCACATTGTCTTCAGCCTGCTTATCCTATGTTTATGCTTTATGTACTCTATGTTTGTTTTTCATTTCATCATGATGACTCTGATATTGCTCTATTATGCTTATACCTGAGTACTTATTCCGCTGCTAGTTGTTCGTGACTTGGGAATTTACTCACCCTAAAATTCCTCGGTAATGAATTTGTAAAAATCGCCTATTCACCCCCCCTCTAGTCGACTTAACGCTCTTTCAGTTGGTATCAGAGCAAGGTACTCCCTTGTTCTGTGTGATTTTGGTTTAACCACCTGGAGTTCTAGTTATGTTGACTGCAGGTATGATCAAGGTCTCGGTTGGGTGTCCTACCTTTGATGGGACGGACTACCCCTACTGGAAGAACAAGATGCACATGCATCTTGAGGCAATTGATAACAATCTCTGGTATGTTGTGGAAAATGGTGTTCCCTCAGTTACTCCGTTTGTGAATGCTGCTGATGTGAAGAAATTCAAGCAACTCGATTCTCAAGCGAAGAATGTCATATGTGGCCATCTGAGCAAAGGACAGTACGGCAGAGTGAGTGCTCTGGAAACAGTTAAGCTCATTTGGGACAGGTTGTCCAAGGTCAACGAAGGAGTCTCCACTCAACGAGACTCCCGCGAGTTGATGTTCTTCGCAATCTCCTCAACCGCTTCGAAAGACTAGACAACGAAAATGTTCAGCAAACCTTCGATCGCCTCACTAACATCTCAAATGAGCTTCAAGCACTTGGTGCCATTGACATCACCGACCATGAGGTGGTGAAGAAATTGGTGAGATCACTTGATTCCTCATTCGATACTCTTGCACTGATGATTCAAGAGGGAGCTGATTACAAGTCACTAGATCCCGCTGATATCCTCGAGAGGCTAAACACTCATGAGTTCAGGCTTGTTGAGAAGAGAGACCTCTATGGACTGAGCTATGGAAGATCACGCGCACTAAGGCCAAGGCAATCTCTGAGTCTGAAGGTGAAGACTCTTGTCGGGGGGATGAACCCCGGGCAGGCAATGGAACCCGGATCTATTTCAAAAAAAGCGGGGCCCGCATCGCCCCGCAAACCGGCGTGCGCCAGGCCGGGTCGCTCGACCCGGCAAGGAACGCAACCCGGCCAAGACCCTCAACTCGACAAGGTACGTCGACCCGGCCGCAGCAGCTGGCGCAAGGCCATTCAACCCGGCGCAACCGTGGCTTCCCCAACAAGCCAACCCACCCGTGGCGTCCACGACAACCCAGCGATGGGTCAGCTCCCGTCCCATCCAGGCCGTACGATGGGACGAGACCTCAATCACCAATGACCAAGACTACAGTGCTCCCACCCATGCCCGTGGTCAGCCGGAGCATGGCAACAGTGCCCCTCACCTACCCGCTAACCGGGGCTGGCACGGCAACAGTGTTCCCGCCCTCACCCTGACGACAGCAAGCGGTGGCCTGACGAAGAACACTGTGCGCGGCTCGACTCGGCCACGCCATGACGATTGACAAGACGGCGCACAGTCCCCCTAGGTACGTGGGGCCCGCACCTAGGGGAACCCGACGAACCACAAGCCCACAAGCAGGACCTAGCCCGGTACCCCGGACACCGACAATAAGGACCCACCGACTCGGCATATTACCATTGTAACCCTGGGTGGGTTGATCTATAAAACCCCCCAGGAGCCCACGCCTACAGAGGCATGCGAAGCAATACAAGATAAGCAGGCAAGGAAGAGAAACCTAGGCAAGCATAGGACTAGCCACTGCATAGCAACACCAGGGAGAAGGAGTAGCCCAAGCCTTGGCTAGCCTCCGTCCTCCCCCACGCAGCTCCAGGAGCAACATTGTACTATCGACCATCCAACTAAACTCGGCAGGACTAGGGGTGTTATCTCTCCGGAGAGCCCAGAACATGGGTATGTCCGGCGTCCCACGCCCGTGCATATCAACCTCGCCTCTAGAGCCCACCAGTGCCCTCGAGCCTCCTCCTATCTTTAGCCATCCCTTGGCATCTGCCATGCGCCCACCACGACAGTTGGCGCCCACCGTGGGGCAGCTCGAGGAGCTGGCCGGAAGCATGCTTCGGACGGGGCCCTTCTCCTATTCCGACGAGTCCGTCGCTCTGGCGGACGACGTCATCGACGCGCTCGCCGCCTCCTTCACTACGCTGCGCATCTCTGACGCGCTCGCGACCGACGAGTACCCCAACGAGGTGCTCAGCTACTCCAACTCCCCGCTCTCTCTCAGCGGCAGATTCACTGCCGGGGCGATGGACGCCCACGTGGAGGTCTTCATAACCGGCGATGGCGCCTCTTCCTCATCGAGCAAGGCGAGAAGAGTCGCCGAAGCCGCGGCCACCACGGCACGGACGGAGTTGTCCGACCCGCTGCGTGTCGTGATGCAAAGCCTCCGCATCCCCATCGGCACCAACGTCGACGCCACCAACATCGCTGAAGCCCGAACCCAGCTCGAGGACAGGCGCCAGCAGATGCTAGACCTGTCCGAGATGCTGGCCGCCACCAGGCGTCACCTGGAAGCTGCTTAGATGGAGCACGACGCCGCCCACGGATTCACGCCCGCCGCGGCCGAGCCGAGCCGGGCCGCCGATACTCGCGCCCGGGGAGGAGCGATCGGCCGGGTCTTCGGCGCTGTCCGGGCCGTCTACGAGACCCCAGCCAAGAACATGCGCGCTGCGGAGGCAGCCGCGGTCGGCCTCGACCAACTTGCTAGCGAGGAACTCAAGGAGCGCATCGGGCGAATGCGCGAGCTCCTCCACGACGCCAACACCCAGCAGGATCGCCTCAACTAGCTCGCCAAGCCAGACGGGTCCGGCTCCGCCCGCCTTGGCGGGCCCGGCGAACTCCTGCACACGGCCTCCTCGCCGCCCAGCGAGGCGCACTTCGGCCAAGCCCGGACCCGGCGCAACCCGGCCGGCACCGCCACCGACGCTCTCGGCAATGAGCCCACCCCAGAGACCCAGTGCGGACCCGGCCAGCACGGCCGGCGTCCGGCTCCAGCCGACCCGGCCCCTCGGGGCCTGGCCGCCAGTCGACTCAGCCCGCGCGCCTTCGACGATGCTGACGCGCACCACCGCCTCGATCAACTCGCTCGCTCCCTAGAGGTGGAGGAGAGCGGCGCTATCGGGCCGGCGTGCTTCGGCCCACGCATCCGGGAGGAGCCCTTCCCCAAGGGGTTCGTGCTTCCCCGCGACACCCCCAAGTACAATGGGACCGTGAAGCCAAAAGACTGGCTCACCGACTACACCACGGCCATTGGCATCACCGGTGCCAATCGTCTTCTCGCCGTGCGCTATGCACCGCTCATGCTCCAAGGATCGGCTCGCACATGGTTGAACAGCCTGCCGATGGGCAGCATCAACGCATGGGTCGATTTCAAGGAAGCATTTGTCCGCAACTTCACGGGGACATACAAGCAGCCCGGTCGCCCCAGCCAGCTCGCCATGTGCATGCAGGGGCCGACGGAGACCGGCCGCGAGTACCTCGCACGCTGGACCGAGCTCCGGAACAGCTGCAAGGGCGTCCATGAAGTCCAGGCGATCCAATAATTCGTCAGCGGGTGCTGAGACGGCACCCTCCTCAAGCACAAGCTTCTACGCTCCGAGCCGTCCACCATGGCCGCGCTCATGGTGACGGCGGACAAGTACGCTAACGCCGACTCTGCCATGAAGATCTAGGTGGCGCTGGATGAAGCCGGCAAGGCAAAGCCAGTCCCTCCACCGAAGCCGGCCGGCGAAAGCAGCCGGCAGTAGCATCATCAGAACAACAAGCGCAAGGCCGGCCAGCCGGCGCAACGTCATGGCAACCGGCTCGTCGCGGCCGCCGAGCCCGCGGCGGACCCGGCAGTGAAGCGCTGGCAGACCGGCAAGATGGCATGGCAACCCGCCATGAGCTTCGAAGAGATGCTCGACGCCCAATGCAAGCACCATAGCGGCGCAAGACCATCCACGCACACGCTTCGACAGTGCGCCATCACCAAGCGCATCATGAGGGGAGATGTTCCGCCTCCTCCGGCTCCGGCTCCGGGCACGGGGCAGCCTCCACTGCGGCCTCCCGCCGGTGGCGCGATGCGGAACGATGACTATGTTGGAAATATGCCCTAGAGGCAATAATAAATTAGTTATTATTATTATATTTCCTTGTTCATGATAATCGTTTATTATCCATGCTATAATTGTATTGATAGGAAACTCAGATACATGTGTGGGTCCATAGACAACACCATGTCCCTAGTAAGCCTCTAGTTGACTAGCTCGTTGATCAATAGATGGTTACGGTTTCCTGACCATGGACATTGGATGTCGTTGATAACGGGATCACATCATTAGGAGAATGATGTGATGGACAAGACCCAATCCTAAGCCTAGCACAAAGATCGTGTAGTTTGTATGCTAGAGCTTTTCTAATGTCAAGTATCATTTCCTTAGACCATGAGCTTGTGCAACTCCCGGATACGGTAGGAATGCTTTGGGTGTACCAAACGTCACAACGTAACTGGGTGGCTATAAAGGTGCACTATGGGTATCTCCGAAAGTGTCTGTTGGGTTGGCACGAATCGAGACTGGGATTTGTCACTCCGTGTAACGGAGAGGTATCTCTGGGCCCACTCGGTAGGACATCATCATAATGTGCACAATGTGACCAAGGGGTTGATCACGGGATGATGTGTTAGGGAACGAGTAAAGAGACTTGCCGGTAACGAGATTGAACAAGGTATCGGGATACCAACGATCGAATCTCGGGCAAGTACAATACTGCTAGACAAAGGGAATTGTATACGGGATTGATTGAGTCCTCGACATCGTGGTTCATCCGATGAGATCATCGTGGAACATGTGGGAGCCAACAAGGGTATCTAGATCCCGCTGTTGGTTATTGACCGGAGAACGTCTCGGTCATGTCTGCATGGCTCCCGAACCCGTAGGGTCTACACACTTAAGGTTCGATGACGCTAGGGTTATAAAGGAAGTTTGTATGTGGTTACCGAATGTTGTTAGGAGTCCCGGATGAGATCCCGGATGTCACGAGGAGTTCCGGAATGGTCCGAAGGTAAAGATTTATATATGCGAAGTCCTGTTTTGGGCACCGGAAAAGTTTCGGGTGTTATTGGTAACATACCGGGACCACCGGGAGGGTCCCGGGGGTCCACCAAGTGGCGCCACCGGCCCCAGAGGGCTGCATGGGCCAAGTGTGGGAGGGGACCAGCCCCAGGTGGGCTGGTGCGCCCCCCACAAGGGCCCAAGGCGCCTAGGGTTTGGGGAAGGGGCGCACCCACCTTACTTGGGGGGCAAGTTTCCCCTCTCCCCCCCCTTGGCCGCACCCTAGATGGGATCTAGGGGCTGCCGCACCCCTTGGGGTGGGAACCCTAGAGTGGGCGCAGCCCCCTCCCTCTCCCCTATATATACTTGAGGTTTTGGGGCTGCCAGACACAAGAGTTTCCACCTCTCCCTGGCGCAGCCCTACCTCTCTTTCTCCTTGTCTCTCGCGGTGCTTGGCGAAGCCTGCTGGATTACCACGCTCCTCCATCACCACCACGCCATTGTGTTGCTGCTGGATGGAGTCTTCCTCAACCTCTCGCTCTCTCCTTGCTGGATCAAGGCATGGGAGACGTCACTGGGCTGTACGTGTGTTGAACGCGGAGGTGCCGTCCGTTCGGCACTAGGATCTCCGGTGATTTGGATCACAACGAGTACGACTCCTTCAACCCCGTTCTCTTGAACGCTTCCGCTTAGCAATCTACAAGGGTATGTAGATGCACTCTCCTTCCCCTCGTTGCTGGATTACTCCAAAGATTGATCTTGGTGTTGCGTAGAAAATTTTGAATTTCTGCTACGTTCCCCAACAGCCTACCCGGACCAGAACGCGGCCTACGTCGTCCTCACTAGCCTCGGCAACGACAAGCGCAGCGAGCGCCTCTTCCAATAGGAGGTGAACACCGTCGTCCTGGCCAAGACGGACTTCATGCATTGGTCGGATCGCCCGATCACCTGGACCTGGGAGGATCACCCGGCAGTCATGCCGAGTCCGGGTGGGTACGCCCTTGTCCTCAACCCTACCATCGTCGCGCGGCGCACCTGCAAGTTCTCCCGAGTCCTCATCGACGGTGGCAGCAGCATCAACATCCTCTACCGCAACATGATGACCAAGCTCGGCCTCAAGGCCGAGGACCTGGAGCCAACCCGGACAGTCTTCCACGGCATCGTGCACGGCCTCTCTTGTTCATCCATTGGCCAGGTCCGGCTCGATGTCCTGTTCGACGACAACAACCACTTCTAATGCGAACCAGTCTGGTTCGAGGTGGTGGACCTGTCCAGCGCATATCATGCGCTGCTGGGCCGGCCTGTGCTCGCCAAATTCATGGTGGTCCCCCACTACGCGTACCTGAAGATGAAAATGCCGGGTCCCAAGGGCCTCATTACCATCGCCGGCGACTACCACAAGTCTCTGGAGTGCGCCCGAGATGGCGCCAAGCTGGCCGAGTCGCTGGTCATTGCCGAGGAGCGGCGCCAGCTCGACCAGATCGTTGCCCTGACCGGCGAGGCCTCCACTACATCGATCCCGACCCTGGACCCGGCCAATGAGGCCGCCTTCAAGCCCTCCAAGGAAACCAAGAAAGTGAAGTTGAACCCAGAAGACCCCAGCTGCAGCAAGTACGTTGTCGTAGGCGCCTGCCTCGACAGCAAATAGGAAGGCGAGCTCGTCGACTTCCTCCGTGAGAATCAGGATATCTTCTCATGGACCCCCAAAGACATGCCGGGTATCCCGAGGAAGTACTTCGAGCACAAACTCCACGTCCGCAAGGACGCCAAGCCTGTCCGTCAACCCCTCCGTCTATTTTCCAAAGAGAAGAGAAGAACCATTGGTGAAGAGGTCGCCAAGCTCTTGGCGGTCGGCTTCATAATGGAAGTGTTTCACCCCGAGTGGCTGGCCAACCCAGTCCTCGTCCTAAAGAAGAACAAGACCTGGCGCATGTGTATCGACTACACCAGCCTCAACAATGCCTGTCCCAAGGATCCGTTCGCTCTCCCGCGGATCGACCAAGTCATCGACTCGACCGCTGGGTGCGAGCTCCTGTCCTTCCTGGACGCCTACTCCGGCTATCACTAGATAAAGCTGGACCCGGCCGAGGCCCTGAAGACGTCCTTCATCACGCCCTTTGGGGCGTACTGCTACATCACCATGTCGTTCGGCTTGAAGAACGCCGGCGCCACCTTCCAACGCTGCATGCAGAAATGCTTGCTACCACAACTCGGCCGCAACATCCACGTGTGCGTGGACGATATCATGGTGAAGACCAAGCAGCACCTCACGCTCCTCTACGATCTGAAGGAAACATTCGCCAACCTCTGTGAATACAAGGTCAAGCTCAACCCAGAAAAGTGCGTCTTCGGCGTCCCAGCTGGAAAGCTGCTCGGCTTCCTCGTCTCGGAACGCGGCATCGAGGCGAACCCGGAGAAGATCAAGGCCACTGAGCGCATGCGCAAGCCAACCCGACTACGCGATGTCCAGAAGTTCACAGGCTGCCTGGCCTCGGTCAGCTGGTTTCTAAGCCGGCTGGGCGAGAAGGCACTGCCCCAGTACCAGCTAACGAAGAAAACAAGCCCGTTCGAGTGGAATGGCAAGGCGGACAAAGCTTTCCAAGACCTCAAGCGCACACTCTCCACCGCACCAGTCCTGGCCGCGCCAACCGATAAGGAGCCGCTGTTGCTCTACATAGCCGCGACCTTGCGGGCGGTCAACACGGTGCTGGTGGTCGAGCGATCGGAGAAGGGCAAGATCCAGGGCGTCCAGCGCCTGGTCTACTACCTGAGCGAAGTGCTCTCCACCTCCAAGCAGAACTACCCGCACTACCAGAAGATGTGTTACGGCGTGTACCTCACCGCCAAGAAGCTGAAGCAGTACTTTCAAGAACATGTCGTCACCGTCGTCAGCACGGCGCCTATCGGAGAAATCATCGGGTGCCGGGACGCCTCTGGCCGGGTCGCCAAGTGGGCGATCTAGCTAGCCGGCCACACTATCCTCTACGAGCCCCGCACCACGATCAAGTCTCAGGCCCTGGCCGATTTCCTCGTTGACTGGACCGAGACCCAGTACCTGTCGCCGCCTCCCGACTCGACGCGTTGGCGCATGCACTTCGACGGGTCCAAGATGCGACTCGGCTTAGGGGTCGGCATCGTACTGTCATCTCCAAAGGGTGACCGACTCCGCTACGCACTCCAGATCCACTTCGTTGCCTCCAACAACATCGCTGAATATGAAGCCCTTGTGCACGGCCTCCGGCTCGCCAAGGACCTCGGCATCCGGCGCATCCTGTGCTACGGCGACTCAGACTTGGTGGTGCAGCAGTGCTCCGGCGAGTGGGACGCTTGCGACTCCAACATGGCAAGCTACCGCTTCCTCATCCGGAAGCTTCCGGATCCTTCGATGGTTGCGAATTCCTCCACGTCCCGCGCGCGGAGAACGAGGTAGCCGACATGCTCGCCAAGATCGCCTCGACATGTCAAGCCATCCCGTCCGGTGTATCCCTCGAGCACCTGCGCAAATCGTCCGTCAAGCCGTCGCCGGACTCCGGGTCCATCCGCGTCCCAGAAGACCCGGTCGCATCGCAAGCCGATCCGGGGACTGCTGAACCCGGCCCGGGGACTGATGAACCCGGCCCGGGGGCTGCTAAACCCGGCCTGGGGGCTGCTCAGCTCAACCCGGCCACAATCACCCCGGACCCGGCCGTCGTCGTCACCAACCCGGGGGCTGCTCAAGCCGGCCCAGGAGCCGCCAACTCGGAACCCACCCAGGTGGCCGTCTTCACCGTCGTCGCGGCCCCATCTTGGGCCTTGCCGATATCAGAGTTTCTGGAGAACGGGGTTCTCCCCATGGACGAGATTGAGGCTCGGCAAGTTCAGCGCCGGGCGTCCGCCTACAGCATCATCAACAATGAGCTCGTCAAGCGCAGCTCTACCGGCGTGTTCCAACGCTACGTCGAGCAGGATCGCGGCATCGACATCCTCCTCGACATTCACCAGGGCGAGTGCGGGCACCACGCTGCATCACGATCCCTAGTGGCCAAGGCGTTCCGCCATGGCTTCTACTGGCCAACGGCCCTCAAAGACGCCGAGTCGCTCGTCCTCAAGTGCGAAGGATGCCAGCGCTTCAGCAAACGCAGCCACCAGCCGGCGTCAGCACTTCGAACCATACCGATCACCTGGCCCTTCTCGGTCTGGGGACTCGACATGGTGGGACCCTTCAAAACCGCTCGAGGCGGCATGACGCACTTACTGGCGGCAGTGGACAAATTCACCAAGTGGATCGAGGCAAGACCAATCAAGAAATTGGACGGGCCAACAGCCGTCGGGTTCGTCAAGGACATAGCGGTGTGCTGCGGCATGCCGAACAGCATCATCACCGACAATTGCACCAACTTCGCCAAGGGCGCGCTCGAGCAATACTGCTCCGTCTCCGGCATCCGCCTCGACCTGGCCTTCGTGGCACATCCACAGTCCAGCGGGCAGGTCAAGCGGGCCAACGGACTCATCCTGTCTGGCATCAAGCCGCGACACGTCAAGCCACTCATCCGCTCACCCGGCAGTTGGCTTGACGAGTTGCCCGCAGTTCTCTGGAGTCTGTGCACAACACCAAACCGATCGACCGGGTTCACCCTCTGAAGCCATCATCCCGATCGACGTCGAGTTCGACTCGCCGCGTGTCACGACGTACACCGAAGCCGAAGCAAGAGAAGCATGCGAAGATGGCGTCGACCTGCTCGAAGAAGCGCGCCTTCTGGCACTTAGCCGCTCGGCTATCTACCAGCAAGGCCTGAGGCACTACCATAGCAAGAAGATCAAGCCTCTTGCATTCCGCTAAGGCGACCTCGTTCTCCGACTAGTCCAAGAGCAGGCAGGCCAGCACAAGCTGTCCTCTCCATGGGAGGGCCCGTTCATCGTGAGCAGGACTTTGCGCGACGGCAACGCCTACTACCTCATCGACGCGCGCAAGTCGAAGAAGCGCAAGAGGGACACCGCCGGCGAAGAAACGACCTGGCCGTGGAACGCAGAACTCCTCCGTCCGTTTTATAGTTAGCCGCATGAATGTATGTATCGACGCCTTTTGTAAGCATATGAAACTATGGGGTCCCCGAACGAGACTCGGGGGCTGCCCTTTGCCGACCAATTTATTGCGTCCATATTTTGCATCACTTTACTACCGAACCCGGCCGCCGGCTCGACTAGCTCGACTCGGGGGCTCGGGGGCTGGCCGGCTTGATCGACACCCCGCCGCTTTACTTGGTGATTCCTGATAAAGTTAAGATGCCACGGTCCCCCACTTCGCCCTAAAACCGCAGATCCAGCTCTGGCTGGCGGCGGGCAAGCACAACGGGCCAAAGCTCCCCTACGATTCATACACTAAGTCAAAAGCCGCCGGGTCGACCAACCCGGCCCGACGCTCGTCAAATAAGTTAGCCTCATGACCGGCTGCTCACCAACCGGCCAAGCCAGATTTCCACCAGCAGGCCCAGTGGGTGTTTCGCTCACGCTCAACGCTTCTAAGGACCTAACTCCTGCGCGCGCCTCTCAAAGAGCCGAACTCCTTGTCACGGACCGGAGCCTCGGTCGTCTGACTCGCGGGGGTGGGGAGGTTTCAAAGAGGAACAACGCATGAAACAGGTTCGAAAATAGCAGAAGGCAAAAAGCAAATAAACTCTCACAACATTTACACATAAACGTTTCAAGCAAAGGCCCACGGCCCGAGTTCATTACACCCTGAAACCCCCAGTGGGTGGGTGGACCTGCTACTTAACAAAGTTTTCTACAAAGATTCTGAGGCATTCCCAGTGCCGCGTCGCGACGTCGACGGCTCCCCCCTGCCGGCCTCCGGGTCCAGCGAGGCACCGGTGTCCTCTTCGGCTTCTGCGTCGCTGTAGACGCCCGTCTCCTCCGAGCTGCCCTCCGGGTCGCGAAGAAGCAAGCCGTAGTCGTTGCCATCCACGACCGCGCCATCTTCCGTCTGCTCCGGATGGAACTCGTCGTGGAAGGCGAACTCGGCGATATAGCTGGCCCGGGAGGTGATCCGGCCGGCCTTCTCCTGCAGCAACTGCTCCGAACCAGCGCGCTGACCCATCAGCGCATCCAGCTGAAGATCCGGATGCCAAGACAGCACGATCCGGAGTGCCATCTCAGCACCGGCCCGAACGGCGGAAACACGCCAGTCGCTAAGGCGATCTAGGCCCATCACCAACCAGCACGCCAGGCGCGAGAAGCTGCGCGGATGGATGGATTCCGGCCACAGGGCCGCCGTCATCGTAGTGCCGGCCCGGGACAGCCGCTCCATCTACATCCCCAAGACCCGCAGCCGGGCCTCAGCAGCGGCAATGATCTCCGAGAAGGTCCAGGCTGTCAGCTGATCCGTCCCAGACCCAGCAACGCCGGTCGGATCGCGCTGATAGCGGACGGCTTCCTCCGCCAGCCGCAGCGTCTCTGGAAAGGCCCCTGTAGCCAAAGAAGAAGCAAGTTAGAAGAACAACAAGAAAGAAAGGGCTGGGTCCCGACCCGTCAATCTACGAAGAAGTAGCACTTACTGGAGAAAGACTCTTCCAGGTGTTGTGCCTCGAGCAACATACAACGTCGCTCCCGCTCCAAGACGCGGTCCCGCTCCCCGAGCGCCTTCTCCAGGTCAGCCGCCTTAGCAAGGGCCGCCTTCAGCTCGGCGTCCTTGTCTTCGGCTGCCTTCTCGGCCGCCTCACGGCAGCGAGCCTCGGCCTGGCGGGCCTCCTCAGCCGTAGTGGCCTGCTCCCGCACACGCTCCACCTCGGTCTGGAGCCAGCCCTTGTCGTCGACCAGCTGGCCGCGCTGCTGGTCCGCCTCGACCAGGGCTTGCTGTGTCTCCACCACCTTGGCGGCCTCCGCCTTAAGAAGCTCCACCTCGGCCTCGAGGTGGCTCTTGTGACCCGCCAGCTGCTCGTGCAGCCGGTTGGCCTCATCAAGAGACCGTCGGGCTGCGGCCGCCTCCGCCCTCGCCTGCCTCGCCTCGACGCCGAGACGGTCGGTATCAGCAACAAGCTGGTCATAATGATGACCAGCCCGGAACAGCCGGGTCCGCCAAGACAGCACCTCGGCTGCGAAGAAAAAGAACTCAGCAGAAAGAAAGAAAAAGACAAGACCTAAGATTTAGCCCAACTGTCACACAGTTGGCCCGAATCTCGGGGGCTACACCCAGTGGGTGCGCTACCGCGCCCCCACTAGAAGAAAGAACACAAAAAGTACCTGCGGCGACGCGAAGCTCCTCCTCCTTGGCAGCAACTTGCTCCTTGAGCTCCCGATGCTTGCCCAGGAGCCGGTTGAAGGCGGCAGCCCGGAAGGCGTCAAGATGCTGAGAGCAGACCAAAGTTAGAACAAGGCCAACGCTCCTAAGGTTTGACCCAACTACTACGTAGTTGGCCCGAACCTCGGGGGCTACACCCAGTGGGTGTGCTGGCGCGCCCCCACAAGGATGAAATCACAAAAAACGAGAAGAAAGAAGAATTTACCAAGACGGCACGCTCCAAGTCGCGCGTCTACTCCACCTCGGCCTGGGCGAAGGCCTCAAGCCGCTCCGTCCGACCTCGCAGGCGGCGGCTAACGGCATCCAGCGCCACCTCCTCCTGGGTCTGGGCGCCATCACCTCCTCGGACGCCAGGACGCCCAGCGTCGCCACCTCAGGCACCACCGCCTATGGTGCCTCCTCCATAACCGGCGGAGCTTCCGGCACTGCCGCCCGCGGCGCCTCCTCCAAAGCGACGCCGCCTCCACCGCCATCGGCCCCCGCACGCTCGACCACATCGGCCCACGGCGGGGTATCACCCCCCACCTCCACGACCTCCCGGTTGAGGACCACCACCTCAACCCGGCCTCCACGGCCGCGCTCCCTCACTGTCGACGGCTCAAAAACCGTCGCCGCCACCACTGTGCCCTCCGGCATCTCGCGCCAGGCCGGCTCCGCGCCGCCTCGCGCCCATGCCGCCGCTGCGTCGGTCCAAGCCTGGACCGACACCGCCTCTGATACGTCTTCGTAGTATCTATAATTTTTTAATGTTCCATGCCAATATTCTCCAACTTTTATATACTTTTGGCAACCTTTTATACTATTTTTGGGACTAACATATTGATCCAGTGCCCAGTGCCAGTTCCTGTCTGTTGCATGTTTTTTGTTTCGCAGAAACCCAATATCAAACGGAGTCCAAACGGGATAAAAACGGATGGAGATTTTTTTTGGAATATTTATGATTTTTGGGAAGTGAAATCAACGCGAGACGGTGT
>NC_041383.1:721854579-721876974 GCF_002162155.2 Triticum dicoccoides
GTAAGGCAGTTGACGCTCTTCTTTTGGCGCAAGAAAGATAATTTTATGAGAAAGATCTGGGCGAAAGATTCACCCCAATCGGAGTTACGAATCTCAAGATATAAAGGAAACGGTGAAGGGGTAGAATCAGGGAACGCAGAGAACGCAGAAACAGAGAGATAGATCCAATCTCGGAGGGGCTCTCGCCCCTCCCAAGCCATGGGAGCCAAGGACCAGAGGGGAAACCCTTCTCCTATCTAGGGAGAAGGTCAAGGAAGAAGAAGAATACGGGGGGCTCTCTCCCCCTTGCTTCCGGTGGCGCCGGAACGCCGCCGGGGGCCATCATCATCATCGCGATCTTCACCAACACCTCCGCCATCTTCACCAACATCTCCATCACCTTCCCCCTTCTATATTCAGCGGTCCACTCTCCCGCAACCCGCTGTACCCTCTACTGAACATGGTGCTTTATGCTTCATATTATTTTCCAATGATGTGTTGCCATCCTATGATGTCTGAGTAGATTTTTGTTGTCCTATCGGTGATTGATGAATTGCTATGATTGGTTTGAGTTGCATGTTTTATTATTGGTGCTGTCCTATTGTGCCCTCCATGTCGCGCAAGCGTGAGGGATTCCCTCTGTAGGGTTTTGCAATGCGTTCATGATTCGCTTATAGTGGGTTGCGTGAGTGACTGAAACACAAACCCTAGTAAGGGGATTGTTGCGTATGGGATAAAGGGGACTTGATGCTTTAATGCTATGGTTGGGTTTTACCTTAATGAATCTTTAGTAGTTGCGGATGCTTGCTAGAGTTCCAATCATAAGTCCATATGATCCAAGTAGAGAAAGTATGTTAGCTTATTCCTCTCCCTCAAATAGAATTGCAATAGTGATTATCGGTCTAGTAACATAGTCAGTTGCTTAGGGACAATTCCACAACTCCTACCACCACTTTTTTCACACTCGCTATATTTACTTTATTTGCTTCTTTATCTAAACAGCCCCTAGTTTATATTTACATGCTCTTTATTGTCTTGCAAACCTATCCTATCACACCTACAAAGTACTTCTAGTTTCATACTTGTTCTAGGTAAAGCGAACGTCAAGCGTGTGTATAGTTGTATCAGTGGTCGATAGAACTTGAGCGAATATTTATTCTACCTTTAGCTCCTCGTTGGGTTCAACACTCTTACTTATCGAAAGAGGCTACAACTATCCCCTATACTTGTGGGTTATCAAGACCTTTTTTTGGCGCCGTTGCCGGGGAGTCATAGCATGGGGTGAATATTCTCGTGTGTGCTTGTTTGCTTTATCACTAAGTAATTTTTATTTGTTGTTCTTAGTTGTTCTCTATCTTTAGTTATGGATATGGAACACAAAATACCAAAAAAATTAGGTGTACTTGCTACTCGTGAGGATGGGGTAACTCCTAAAACCCTCGATTCTCATCATGAGAAAAATATTTTGTACTACTTTGATAATCCTGAGAAAACCACATTCAACTTTATAATGGGAGTAATGTTGGATCAACGTGAATACTTTAGGGATTATCGCTCGACACAAAAAGGGAAACTATTATGGGATCAAATTAATATGTTGAAGTGGTATGCTAGACAACTACGCTCGGAATATGATTATATTTGTTGCTCTAGGTTGAATGCTCCACACCTCCCCTTTTCATGCAAATTTAATGATAATGAAACCTTGGCTTCTTATTCTAGAGGTATATATGATTACTATGATGTGGAACAAATAGAAGAATTTGTTGCTTTTATGGGTGCTTATGAAATTGAATCCATGTTTAAAGAGTTTGAGGATTTTGATGATGCTTGTTATAGATCTGAAAATTTAGCTATCCTCAAATATTGCTATGAGAATTATAAATACAATTATGAAATTAATGCACTTATTAAGAAAGTCTCCGCTGTCCAAGAAGAGACTAATATTTTGCAGGAATCTATGGAAGAAGAAATTGATAAAACTGTGAGCTCATTGGATGAAAAAGATGATGAGGAGAGCGAAGAACAAAAGGAGGAAGAGCGGATTAGCTACCCGTGCCCTCCTTCTAATGAGAGTAACCCTCCAACTCATACATTATTTAATTCCCTTTCGTGCTTACCGAAGGATGATTGCTATGATGAATGCTATGATCTCTTGAATTTGTTTGAAATATCCCTTTTTGATGATGCTTGCTATGCTTGTGGCCAAGATGCCAATATGAATTATGCTTATGGAGATGAACTTGCTATAGTTCCTTATGTTAAACATGAAATTGTCACTATTGCACCCATGCATGATAGTCCTATTATCTTTTTGAATTCTCCCGACTACACTATATCGGAGAAGCTTGCACTTATTAAGGATTATATTGATGGGTTGCCTTTTACCGTTGCACATGATGATTTTGATAGATATAATATGCATGTGCTTGCTGCTCCTACTTGCAATTATTATGAGAGAGGAACTCTATCTCCACCTCTTTATGTTTCCCATACTATGAAATTGCAAGAAACTGCTTATACTATGCATTGGCCTTTACTATGTGTGCATGAATTGTTCTTTTATGACAAGCCGATGCATAGGAAGAGAGTTAGACTTCGTTGTTGCATGATATATGTTACTTTGTGCTCACTACTAAATTACAAATCATTGTTAATTAAGATTGGCTTTGATATACCTTGGGATCCGGGTGGATCCATTACTTGAGCGCTATATGCCTAGCTTAATGGCTTTAAAGAAAGCGCTGCCAGGGAGACAACCCGGAAGTTTTAGAGAGTCATTTATTTCTGTTGAGTGCTTTCATATAGTTTAAAAACAAAAAATAAAGAGGGGAACCTAAAAACTTTTCAAAAAGGAATGTGAAAGTGAGAGAGACAAGCATTGTTGAAGTGGGAGAGCTCCTTGAAATTTGTTCATGCTCACGGAAACTTTGTGAATCTTAATTACAGAAACTTTTCATCAAAAATAATTATCCCATTGTATAATTCCATTGTATTATAAAAATAATGTGCCAAGGTTTGCCTTTAGGATGTTTACAATGCTTGTTGGTTTGTACGGTGCAGGACAGAAACTTTGGCTGTAGTGCGCGATTTTACATTTTTAACTGGAACGTCAATTGCTTCTGATTCCTTTTGCACTGTATTTATGTACAACTTGTTTATTGTTCCTAACTTTGGTAGAATTTTTGTGGTACCATAAGTATAGTGGATGTTCAGATTGCTACAGACTGTTCTGTTTCTGACAGATTCTGTTTTTGATGCATAGTTTGCTTGTTTTGATGAATCTATCAATTTATATCAGTGGATTAAGCCATGAAAAAGTTATATTACAGTAGACACAATGCAAAAACAAAATATGAATTGGTTTGCTACAGTACTTAGAATAGTGATTTACTTTATTATACTAATGGATCTTACCGAGTTTTCTGTTGAAGTTTTGTGTGGATGAAGTGTTCGATGATTGAGAAGGTTTCGATGTGAGAAGAAGGAAGAGAGGCAAGAGCTCAAGCTTGGGGATTCCCGAGGCAACCCAAGTAAATATTCAAGGAGACTCAAGCGTCTAAGCTTGGGGATGCAGGGGAGGCATCCCCTCTTTCTTCAACAAGTATCGGTATGTTTCCGGATTTGTTTCATTCATGTGTTATGTGCAAGTCTTGGAGCATCTTTTGCATTTAGTTTTCATTTTTCTTTTATGCACCATGCTGGTATGAGATAGTCCTTGGTTGATTTATGGAATGCTCATTGCACTTCACTTATATCTTTTGAGTATGGCTTTATAGAATGCTTCATGTGCTTCACTTATATCATTTGAAGTTGGATTGCATGTTTCTCTTTACATAGAAAACCGCCATTTGTAGAATGCTCTTTTGCTTCACTTATACTTGTTAGAGCGTGGGCATATCTTTTATAGAAAGAATTAAACTCTCTTGCTTCACTTGTATCTTTTTAGAGAGATGACAGGAATTGGTCATTCACATGGTTAGTCATAAAATCCTACATAAACTTGTAGATTGCTGGATATCATATGTTTGATTCCTTGCAATAGTTTTGCAATATAAATATGGCGATATTAGAGTCATGCTAGTGGGTGGTTGTGGATTGTAGAGACATTTGTGTTGAGGTTTGCAAGTCCCGTAGCATGCACGTATGGTAACCGTTGTGTGACAAATTTGAAGCATGGGGTGTTTCTTTGATTGTCTTCCTTATGAGTGGAAGTCGGGGATGAGCGATGGTCTTTTCCTACCAATCTATCCCCTTAGGGGCATGCATAGTAGTACTTTGCTTCGAGGGCTAATAAACTTTTGCAATAAGTATATGAGTTCTTTATGACTAATGTGAGTCCATGGATTATACGCACTCTCACCCTTCCATCATTGCTAGCCTCTTCGGTACCGTGCATTGCCCTTTCTCACCTCGAGAGTTGGTGCAAACTTCGCCGGTGCATCCAAACCCCGTGATACAATATGCTCTATCACACATAAGCCTCATTATATCTTCCTCAAAACAGTCACCATACCTACCTATCATGGCATTTCCATAGCCATTCCGAGATATATTGCCATGCAACTTCCATCATCATCATATACATGACTTGAGCATTCATTGTCATATTGCTCTGCATGATCGTAAGATAGCTAGCATGATGTTTTCATGGCTTGTCCGTTTTTTGATATCATTGCTACGCTAGATCATTGCACATCCCGGTACACCGCCGGAAGCATTCATATAGAGTCATATCTTTGTTCTAGTATCGAGTTGTAATATTGGGTTGTAAGTAAATAAAAGTGTGATGATCATCATTATAGAACATTGCCCCATAAAAAAGGAAAGGCCAAAGAAGCCTAAATAAAAAAGGGGGCCAAAGAAGCCCACCAAAAAAAGGGGCAATGTTACTATCTCTTTTTCCACACTTGTGCTTCAAAGTAGCACCATGTTCTTCATGTAGTGAGTCTCATATCTTGTGCTTCAAAGTAGCACCATGTTCTTCATATAGATTGTCTCCTATGTTGTCACTTTCATATACTAGTGGGAATTTTCATTATAGAACTTGGCTTGTATATTTCAACGATGGGCTTCCTCAAATGCCCTAGGTCTTCATGAGCAAGCAAGTTGGATGCACACCCACTTAGTTTCTTTTGTTGAGCTTTCATACACTTATAGCTCTAGTGCATCCGTTGCATGGCAATCCCTACTCCTCGCATTGACATCAATTGATGGGCATCTCCATAGCATGTTGATTAGCCGCGTCGATGTGAGACTTTCTCCCTTTTTGTCTTCTCCACATAACCTCCATCATTATATTCTATTCCACCTATAGTGCTATATCCATGGCTTGCGCTCATGTATTGCGTGAGGGTTGAAAAAGCTGAAGCGCGTTAAAAAGTATGAACCAATTGCTCGGCTCGTCATCGGGTTGTGCATGATGGGAGCATTTTGTGTGACGAAAATGAGGCATGGACAAACTGTATGATTTTGTAGGGATAAGCTTGCTTTGGCCTTGTTGTTTTGAAAAGACATGATTGCTTTATTGGTACGCTTGAAGTATTATCGTTTTTTATGTCAAATGATAGACTATTGCTTTGAATCACTTGTGTCTTAATATTCATGCCATGATTAGACATATGATCAAGATTATGCTAGGTAGCATTCCACATCAAAAATTATCTTTTTTATCATTTACCTACTCGACGACGAGCAGGAATTAAGCTTGGGGATGCTGATACGTCTCCGTCGTATCTATAGTTTTTGATTGTTCCATGCCAATATTCTCCAACTTTTATATACTTTTGGCAACCTTTTATACTATTTTTGGGACTAACATATTGATCCAGTGCCCAGTGCCAGTTCCTATCTGTTGCATGTTTTTTGTTTTGTAGAAACCCAATATCAAACGGAGTCCAAACGGGATAAAAACGGACGGAGATTTTTTTTGGAATATTTATGATTTTTGGGAAATGAAATCAACGCGAGACGGTGTCCGAGGTGGTCACGAGGTAGGGGGCGCGCCCTACCCCCCCAGGCACGCCCCTGACCCTCATGGTCCACCGGTAAGGCGGTTGATGCTCTTCTTTTGGCGCAAGAAAACTAATTTTATGAGAAAGATCTGGGCGAAAGATTCACCCCAATCGGAGTTACGGATCTCTAGATATAAAGGAAACGGTGAAGGGGTAGAATCA
Organism: Triticum dicoccoides; assembly: GCF_002162155.2. NCBI lineage: Eukaryota > Viridiplantae > Streptophyta > Magnoliopsida > Poales > Poaceae > Triticum > Triticum dicoccoides. The sequence goes on from NC_041383.1 coordinate 721,860,735, forward strand.
GGGAACGCACAGAATGCAGAAACAGAGAGATATATCCAATCTCGGAGGGGCTCTCGCCCCTCCCAAGCCATGGGAGCCAAGGACCAGAGGGGAAACCCTTCTCCCATCTAGGGAGAAGGTCAAGGAAGAAGAAGAAGAAGGGGGACTCTCTCCCCCTTGCTTCCGGTGGCGCCGGAACGCCGCCGGGGGCCATCATCATCACCGCGATCTTCACCAACACCTCCGCCATCTTCACCAACATCTCCATCACCTTCCCCCTTCTATATTCAGCGGTCCACTCTCCTGTAACCCGCTGTACCCTCTACTTGAACATGGTGTTTTATGCTTCATATTATTTTCCAATGATGTGTTGCCATCCTATGATGTCTGAGTAGATTTTCGTTGTCCTATCGATGATTGATGAATTGCTATCATTGGTTTGAGTTGCATGTTTTATTATTGGTGCTTTCCTATTGTGCCCTCCATGTCGCGCAAGCGTGAGGGATTCCCGCTGTAGGGTTTTGCAATGCGTTCATGATTCGCTTATAGTGGGTTGCGTGAGTGACTGAAACACAAACCCTAGTAAGGGGATTGTTGCGTATGGGATAAAGGGGACTTGATGCTTTAATGCTATGGTTGGGTTTTACCTTAATGAATCTTTAGTAGATGAGGATGCTTACTAGAGTTCCAATCATAAGTGCATATGATCCAAGTAGAGAAAGTATGTTAGCTTATGCATCTCCCTCAAATAGAATTGCAATAGTGATTATCGGTCTAGTAACATAGTCAGTTGCTTAGGGACAATTCCACAACTCCTACCACCACTTTTTCCACACTCGCTATATTTACTTTATTTGCTTCTTTATCTAAGCAGCCCCTAGTTTATATTTACATGCTCTTTATTGTCTTGCAAACCTATCCTATCACACCTACAAAGTACTTCTAGTTTCATACTTGTTCTAGGTAAAGCGAACGTCAAGCGTGCATAGAGTTGTATCGGTGGTCGATAGAACTTGAGGGAATATTTATTCTACCTTTAGCTCCTCGTTGGGTTCGACACTCTTACTTATCGAAAGAGGCTATAACTATCCCCTATACTTGTGGGTTATCAGCCTCCAACTCCGCCTCGGCCCGGTTCCTGTCCCGCCGGGCCAAGGCCTCGGCGTCATCCGGGTCCAGGCCGAGGTCCGAGTCGCCCCGTCCCTCCTCCCCGGCCAAGCCGGCGAGGTCGGACCGGCTCCTACGGAACGCGGCCCCCTCGGTGGCCGTGGCCTCCGCTGCCGCCCTCGCCAGCGCGATCGGCGACCTGAAGAAAAAAGAAGAATGAGCAAGCGAAAGACAAGGCTGGCCCAAGAAATCTAGGCGCAAGCAAGAAGTAAGACTTACCCCGACAAGACAGGGACCGGGATCGGCTTCCCGCGCCTCTTCTTGGCCGGCCTCCCAGGCTCGGCCGGATCCGTCGTGCGCTTCGGGGCCCGGGGTCGCGGCGCGATGCTGTCCTTTCCGTGCGGGCGGCTCGGCGCCGCCCCATGCGAGGACCCGGCTCCGCCCGCCTCACCGCTTCCCCCGCCCAATGCCGCTACACCAACAACCGGCGTCAGCGTTGCCTACGCCGCAACGCGACCAAATGATTCAAGACAAATGAAGAAGAGAAAGATTCGAAGCTTACCCGTGCAACGCCCAGCGCCGGCGTCGGACTCGGCCACCTCCTTGCCGCCGTGAGCCGCGGGCTCCTCTAGTGCCACCGGCGCCACCTGCGACGGATCCCGGGCGTAAGGATGCCGGCTCGCGTTCAGAAGAATCTCCCATGACACGTCGGGACGAATGAGAAGATGCGCGGCGGAAAAATAACAAGACCAGACGCTCACCTGCGGCACCGGGTTCGCCTGGCTGTACGGCGCCTTGCCGAATCGCCAGTCATCTCCAAGGTTGGCCTTGGGGATGTTGTTCACGCCTTAAGCGACCTGCTCCGTAGACAGCCACGTTGACCGCATCCGGTTGGAATCCTGAAGCCCGTTCATCTCGCTGATGAGGCAGGAGTGCCTCTGAAGCAGGAGAACCCGGCGGGTGGTGAACGAGGCGAGGAGGTCGGTGCCAGTGAGCCCCTCCTGCGTCCTCATCACCGTGACCTGCTCGCAGAGGTTGACGATCTCCTGCAATGGGCGCCGGAGCGTGTAGCCCCAGTTCGTTTTCGCCCGCGGCGGCACGACGGCAAAGGGGGGAAGGTTGATGTGGTCCGCACCATGGTTGCGGACGTAGAAGAAGGAGTTCTGCCACTTCTTGGCAGAATCCTCGAGCGGGATCTTGGGGAAGTCCGCCCCCGACCGCTTCGAGATGATGACGGCCCCGCAGTCAGCGAACTCCCCGACCGACGGGCCCTGCTGCTTCAAGCAGAAGAAGCACGCCCAGAGGTCGATGGTTGGCTCGACCCCTAGGTACCCTTCGCATAGGGTCACGAAGCCGGAGAGTTGGACGATGGCGCTGGCGCCAAGGTGGTGTGGCTGGAGCCCGAAGAACTCCAGGAACGCACGGAAAAAAGTGCTCACCGGCAGCCCCAAGCCACACTCGAAATGCATGAGGAAGACGACGCGCTCCTGCCCCTCAGGCCGGAGCCTCTGCTCGCCACGCGGCAGACGGACACCGACGTCCGTCTCCCGCGGCAGGCGCCGCGAGGACCGAAGGTACGTGATATCATCAGGGGTGATGGTCGAGCCCATCCAGGAGCTCGACGGCAGCGACATCACTGGAAGAGGAAGAGAAAGAAAGACGACGGAGAAGACCTCTGCTCGGGGCCGCGGGCGCAGCTGTGCGTCATTGGCAAGATGCAGAGCGGGAGCAGGGGGACAGAAGGGCGCGAGCGAGAATAATGTCCGTCGCCCCCTTGCCCCCCTCAATTTATAACCCCCGGTTCAAACATGGGGGAGTGGGATCGTCTTCACGTGCTCGTTCCACTACCCCGCAATAAGTGTGCACGTACACGTGCACTAACTGCATGGGGAAGTGCAACCGGCCCCCAGACGCCGCAATAAATCCGCACGCGTGGCCAAGGGTGCGCGGCGGCGGGCCCTGGCCCGTCGCCCAGTCCCGTCACGCGCGTGGCCTGTCAGGCCCCTCCTACTTCCGGGCACCACGTGGCGCCTGCGCGAAGCCCGAGGGATCGCCTCAAGATTCGATGGACTCCTCGGTTCCCGCCACGGCCGGGATGCCGCGATCCGGTTTCCAAGAAAACTGGCACACAGTGGGTGTTGCTGGACCCGACGCTCGCAGATTCTGCCTTGCTCAAGGGGGAAGCTACGAAGGCCCACTCATCCGAAGACGACGGACCTTCACAGCTTCGGGGACTACTATCGGGGGGATGAACCCCGGGCAGGCAACGGAACCCGGATCTATTTCAAAAACAGCGGGGGCTGCATCGCCCCGCAAACCGGCGTGCGCCAGGCCGGGTCACTCGACCCGGCAAGGACCACAACACGGCCAAGACCCTCGACTCGGCAGCAGCAGCTGGCGCAAGGCCATTCAACCCGGCACAATCGTGGCTTCCCCAACAAGCCAACCCACCCATAGCATCCACGACAACCCAGCCACGGGTCAGCTCCCGTCCCATCCAGGCCGTACGATGGGACGAGACCTCAATCATCGATGACCAAGACTATAGTGCTCCCGCCCATGCCCATGGTCAGTCGGAGCATGGCAACAGTGCCCCTCACCAACCCGCTGACCGGGGATGGCAGGGTAACAGTGTTCCCGCCCTCACCGCTGATGACAGCAAGCGGCGGCCTGACGGAGAACACTGTGCGCGGCTCGACTCGGCCACGCCATGACGATTGACAAGACGGCGCACAGTCCCCCTAGGTACGCGGGGCCCGCACCTAGGGGAACCCGGCGAACCACAAGCCCACAAGCGGGACCCAGCCCGGTACCCCGGACACCGACAATACTGACCCGCCGACTCGGCATATTACCATTGTAACCCTGGTGGGTTGATCTATAAACCCCCCCCAGGAGCCCACGCCTACAGAGGCATGTGAAGCAATACGAGATAAGCAGTCAAGGAAGAGAAACCTAGGCAAGCATAGGACTAGCCACTACATAGCAACACCAAGGAGAAGGAGCAGCCCAAGCCTTGGCCAGCCTCCTTCCTCCCCCACGCAGCTCCAGGAGCAACATTGTACTATCGACCATCCAACTAAACTCGGCAGGACTAGGGGTGTTATCTCTCCGGAGAGCCCCGAACCTCGGTATGTCCGGCGACCCGCGCCCGCGCATATCAACCTCGCCTATGGAGCCCACCAGTGCCCTCGAGCCTCCTCCTCTCTTTAGCCATCCCTTGGCATCTATCGTGCACCCACCACGACAACTCTGGTAGCAGCCTTGGTGATCTTGAAGAACTGAGCCAAGAGCTAGCAATGCTCGTGAAGAAATTCCAGAAGTTCTCTCGCCGCGGTCGCTTTGGAAAGTCTTCAAGGATTGATGATTCCTCGTCTCATGACTACCAGAAGAGAACTTGCCACAAATGCAAGAAACCTGGTCACTACATGCCTGACTGTCCTCTGCGGGAAAAGGAATCAAAGAAGAAGAAGTACAAAGATGACGATTCTGATGACTCAAAGAAGAATAAGAAATCTTCAAAGTCTTCATCAAAATCTCCAAAGTCTTCATCTCACAAGAAGAGCAGTTCCAAGAAGGCCCGGGCATTCATTGGCAAGGAAATGGACTCTGAAGCTGAATCTGAGGAAAATGTTGAAGAGGAGGAATCTCAGGAGTTAGACTCTGGTGTGGCGAGCCTAACCCTCGCTAGTGCTTACGTTAGTAAGTTCATTTTCAACTCCGAAGAAAATAACCTCCCCAACTCTGCTGACAAGAGCGTCGATGACTATGCTCCCACCTACTGCTTCATGGCAAAAGGTGCCAAGGTACTCAAACTTTCCCCCTTTGACTCTAGTGAGGATGAATCTGATGACAATCCAGGCCTAGCTATTCCAAACTTTCTAAAATTGATGTTAAACAACAAAAGGCTTTGGAAAAGATTCAAAATCTACTAGACAAAAGCGATGACCTGTTGGGTGAGGAATTGAATCGAACTAAGACTCTGACTGATAATCTTCAGAGACATCAGTCTAGGTTTGACAACCTTCAAAATCATCATAACACTCTCTTAACTGATCATGAGTAGATTTCTTATGAATTTCTTCAGAGAAAGCAAGATCTTGAGAAGTTAAAAATGAGTTATGAAGATCTTCAGAAGGAAAACGATTCATTGCTTGCTCAACAGATCAGTTCCACTCAGGAAGAATTTATTCCACCATGTCTGAAATGCATTGAGCGTGAATCTGCTAATTCTTCACCTGAATTTTCAAATGCTTCTATTGCTGCAAATTCTTCAACTGTCTCTGTGGTCACAAATTCCTCATCTGAGGATACCACAAGTATCACTGACGATAATGCAGGGCTGAAGAAATTGTATGTGATAGGCATTTACAAAAGCCTCAAAGGGCATCAGACTCTTTGTGATGTGCTCAAAAAGCAGATCTTGAACAGGAACCCTAGGAAATAGGGTATTGCCTTTGAAAGGAAACTAAATGCTGATGGGACCTACTGGAAACCTGAGCAGTATCCTAAAACCGCATGGGTTGCTGCGAAAGGACATCCTGTAGATCCATGCACTCTATCTGGCTTTACTTGCGATTCTTCCTATTCCTCTGATGAGTCTTTTGACTCCAACTATAAACTGTTCAAGAATCAGAATGATGAAGTATTTGCTCTATATGTTGGAACTAACTGCAGGAACGGTCCCCCTATGAAGAAAATCTGGGTTTCCAAAAGGTGCCTTGAAAATCTTCAGGTGAATGTCACCATGACACCACCTATGAAGAAAAGGAACCCCAGATCAAATTCTTCATATGGACCAAATTCTTCACCTGGATCAAATTCCTCACGTGGATCAAAATCCTCATATGAACATCATCGTGCTAACACTTCTGTTTCGCAGGGAAAGTCTAAAGGCTATGAATATGTGCATTATTTTCTTCAAACTATTATGTTCATAAGTCCTTGAAGAATTTCTTTGCTTATTTATATGCTTATCCTAACCACTCTTCTGTGAAACGAAGTGCACTGGCTTCAATGTCGTCTTTTTCTTATGGAGCTCACGGAATGATGAACTCTTTGCCACCCCTCCAGATGTGGGTGGTGAATAAAAAGAACTAATCTCTTATGCAGGGTCAAGTCTCCAGACGAACTTAATCGTCTGAAGAATTTGCTGGAGACCTGAATGTGCTTGAATGGACGCAAGCTAATCATGAAGAAATGAATTACTCATTTCTCACGTCCTCATATTGCTATATCTGTTACTGTTGATGAAATTGATATGATATTCTTCACTAATGAAGTATATGGGTTCGTAAGTTGCACTAATTCATCTGCAGGATGAACAACCTAAAGCTACTGAGTGGGTCCTCAATAGTGGATGTACAAATCACATGACCGGTGACAGGAACTTGTTGATGGACACTGATTTGTCAGCATCTCATCTGAAGCATATCACCTACGCTGACAAAGGCAAAAGCAAGTCTTCGAAGGCTTTAGGAAAGGAGACTTGTATATTGTTGATTTCTCTACAGGACCACAACTTGCCACATGTCTACTTGCAAAAGCTTCAGAATGATGGCTATGGCATCGACGACTTGGTCATGCTGGGATGAGGAACTTGCATACACTCGCGAAGAAGAAGCATGTCATTGACATCGAGGGTGTAAAATTCCTCAAAGATCATCTTTGTGGGGCTTGTGAGGCTGGAAAGATCACCAGAGCCAAGCATCCCTCGAAGACTATCATGACCACTTCTCGTCCCTTTGAATTATTTCTGAAAGTGCAACTATCCCTAGGTGGTTTTGGTAATTCATAACAACATATAGCTCATTGAGCTAATGCTATTCCAAGACTATTATTTCAGGAAAGCTCAATGAATGGCATGGCATGGATGATGAAAGTGAATCCCTCAAAAACTAAGGACAAAGGATTGGCTCAAGCTCAAAGGCTCAAGACTCTTCATTTTATATTTTAGTGATCCAAGATCACATTGAGTCTATAGGAAAAGCCAATACTATCAAGGAGGGATGAGGTGTTGGTTAATGAGCCTCTTGCTTCATGTGCTTTGTGATATGCTCCAAAACCCTCAGCTACTTTCCCACATCCACAAATGACCTAAACCCAAAGCCAAAATCGGTCACACCGATTCTTCCAATCCGGCGCCACCGATTCCAAATGTTATAGCCACTAACACAAACCCTAAGCAAATCGGTCCTACTGATAGGGATCTCGGTCTCACCGAGATGGGATTGTAATCTCTCTGTTTCCCTTTGTAATGTTTCGGTCTAACCAAAGTGAGCGACCGATCCCACCGAGATTGCAATGTAAACTCTCTGTTTCCCTTTTGTAACATTTCGGTCTCACCGAAAAGACCAAATCGGTCCCACTGAGTTTACCTGACCAACTCTCTGGAAAGCTTATTACCAAAATAGGTCTTACCGAGTTTGAGTAATCGGTCTTATAGAGATTACATTATGCCCTAACCCTAACCGAATCGGTCTCACCGAGTTGCATGTCGGTCCCACCGAAAATCACTAACGGTCACTAGGTTTACTAAATCGGTCCGACCGAGTCTGTTGAATCGGTCCCACCGAGTTTGGTAAATTGTGTGTAATGGTTAGATTTTGTGTGGAGGCTATATATATACCCCTCCACCTCCTCTTCATTCATGGAGAGAGCCATCAGACTAAACCTACACTTCCAACTTACCATTTCTGAGAGAGAACCACCTACTCATGTGTTGAGGCCAAGATATTCCATTCCTACCATATGAACCTTGATCTCTAGCCTTCCCAAGTTGCTTTCCACTCAAATCCTCTTTCCACCAGATCCAAATCCTATGAGAGAGAGTTGAGTGTTGGGGAGACTATCATTTGAAGCACAAGAGCAAGGAGTTCATCATCAACGCACCATTTGTTACTTCTTGGAGAGTGGTGTCTCCTAGATTGGCTAGGTGTCACTTGGAAGCCTCCGACAAGATTGTGGAGTTGAACCAAGGAGTTTGTAAGGGCAAGGAGATCGCCTACTTCGTGAAGATCTACCGCTAGTGAGGCAAGTCCTTCGTGGGCGACGGCCATGGTGGGATAGACAAGGTTGCTTCTTCATGGACCCTTCTTGGGTGGAGCCCTCCGTGGACTCGCGCAACCGTTACCCTTCATGGGTTGAAGTCTAGGTTTGATGGATTGTTCATCTGCCTTAATGGATGCAAAGAAGGGTTCCTCAATGGTTGTAGACCATTCATAGGTAATTGCCTTGTATTGTTTGTGCCACTTATATGTTCATTGCCATTTATATGTTCTTTCAAGTACTAATTATTTGTGCTAATATTGTAGGTTTGGATGGATGCTTCATAAAGCTAACTACTGGTCAACAAATCCTAGCTGCTACTGGAAGAGATGGGAACAACAACATATTTCCCATTGCTTTTGGAATTGTAGACAAGGAGGACACAAATTCCTGGACATGGTTTCTATACCAGCTGAAGGTAGCAATAGGTGGGGAATCTGGCAAGTTTGGACAGTACACAATCATTTCAGATAGGCAAAAGGTAATATATTTAGTTGTACTTTCATGTAGTTACTTTCATGTAGTTACTTTCATGTAGTTGTAGTTACTTAGTTGTAGTTGTTTCATACAGGGTCTTTTGAAAGCCATAAATAGAGTCTTCCCCAATTGCCCATAGAGGTTTTGCCTTAGGCATATCTATCAGAACTTTCAAATTGCTGGGTTTAGAGGGCCAGAATTAAAAAAAATACATGGATGCAGCAAGTTACTCATATACTGAACATGGTTTTCAAGTTGCAATGGATGAGTTAAAGAGAGAGTGTGAAGCAGCTTGGGTGTGGCTTAGCAAAATACCCAAACACACTTGGGCCAGACATGCCATGGATTTGAACTGCAAGACATACTTAGTTGTTAACAATCTAAGTGAGGTTTTCAATAGGTGGGTCCTAGATGTGAGGGCTAAGCCAATAAGGACCATGGTTGATGGAATAAGGACAAAGTTGATGGTCAAGTTCAATGCAAATAGAACAAAAACTGATACTGTCCAATGGGAGATTTGTCCTCATATGCAGAGAAACTGGAAGAAGCAAAGAAGTGGTCTAGGAACTGCCAATCTTTGATGGCCGGACCACATCTTTACCAAGTGACAAGTGGAGAGAAAACATATGTTGTTAACCTGCAGGAAAACACTTGTGGGTGTAGGAAGTGGGATATGACAGCAATGCCTTGCCATCATGCTATCTCTGCCATACACAAAGCTAAGCTACAACCAGAGGACTTTGTTCATGATTTTTTCAAAAAACCAATGTACAAGGCTGCTTATAGTCCCATAATCTATCCAGTACCTGGCCCTGACATGTGGCCAAGGACAGACAGTAGGGACATTGAGCCTCCAGTCTTCAAAGAACACAAAGACAGAGCACAAACTAAGAGAAGAAAGGGCAAACATGAGAAGCCAGCTCCAAAAGACACTTCAAGGATGGCCTCAATCACTTGTTCTAATTGCAGCAAAGTTGGCCATAGGTATACCAATTGCCATGTTGCTTTGAAGCCTACACTAGCCATGAGAAAGAACAGGCATGAGGTAAGAAACAATTACTGAATTACTTGTGTTCTCTATGCATGTAACAAAAATGCTGAATTACTTGTGTTCTGTTTGCAGCCAAGCAGCTCTTCTTACCCACCTGATGCTGCTACTGCTGCCTCATCTGCTGCACCAGCAAGAAGGGTTGCATCTACTGCCACTGCACCAGCACCAGCACCAACAAGAAGAACTCCAACAAGAAGAACTCCATCTTCTGCCATTGCACCAGCACCAGCAAAGAGGACTACATCTTCTGCCACTGCACCAGCACCAGCAAGAAGAACTCCATCTTCTGCCACTGCCCCAGCACCACCAAAGAGGACCCCATCTTCTACCACTGCACCATCAACAAGATCTGCTACTGCTGCTGCAAAGGGTAAGGCTCGAGCTACTAGGGATTCAACTGCTGCAAAGGGAGCAAGGGCAGCTTTCTTGCCTCCAAGACCAAACAGTGGTTCCCGGAGAGTCAGAAAGCCAACCCAGAAGATCAAGGACTACCTGACTGCTTCTGGTGCAGCATGGGATTGATGTTGCGATCCAAAATATGCTTTATCATGTTATGCCACCGCTACTATTTTGATGACCAAGTGATCATCAAGTTATGTTCTGGTACTATAATGACCAACTTAGGTTCTGGTACTGTAATGATCAAGTGATGATCAATTAATGTAGTGCTACTCCAGTTATGATCCTTTTGTCAAACTATGGCATTCTAGTAGTCCTGTGATGATCAACTATGATGATCAATTAATCTAGTGCTACTCTAGTCATGATGATGCTGCTACTCTTGTGATGCTACTCTTGTGCCAAAAAGCCTACTAGATGCCTCGACGTCGATAAAAAGACAAAAACCCCTACTTGATGCCTTGACGTCGATAAAAATCCAAAAACCCTAGTTCACCCTACTTGATGCCTCGACGTCGATAAAAAGCCAAAAACCCCTACTTGATGCCTCGGCGTCGACAAAAAGCAAAAACCACTAATTGACCCAACTTGATGCTCACAATTATCAGTTGAGCATAAACATACTTAAGATCAATTTCAATAACTGTAAATAGCTTACTAAGCTCAAAAACACCAGTTGCACAGAAACATACTTAAGATCACATTCAACATTAGTTCAAATCCATACATAATCATACTTGAAGATTACTACATTACATCACCATAGTTCAGAAGTACTCATAGATAATAGAATTTAAACTACTATCATTACAACAAATGCCAAACCACACTCTGCAAAAGGTCAGCAAATGCCAAACCACACTCTGCTTATCCATTTATGATGGCCTTGACCCCCTGCAGCTTCACATTGCTCTCTTCAACTGTCTTCTTGAGCTCATCAATGTGCTTCTGCAAATTCTTCCTCTCTTCAGCTAGTTTGAGCTTCATGTTCCTAATGACAGTTGCTTGAGCAGCTGCTAGGTTCTTAACCATGTCATACTTCTCTTGAAGCTTGTTGGTTTCAACATCTTTCCTTTCTACCTCTCCCCTCCTTTCCTGAGCATCCAAAAGTCCATTGACATCTTCAGCCAACTTCTCATAGCTCTGCTGCAGCTTCTTCTTCTCTTGTGTCAAGTCATGAACAGTAAATGAATGCATCAAATTTTCCTCATTCCTGTCTCTCTTACTTTCTTCACACATAAACCATAACTTGGCTAATGCATTCTCAAGGGTGTTGGACCAAGCTGGATCAATCCATTCAACTAACCCACAGTTTCTACTTCCTGAACAAAATCAGAATAACATAAACAAATACATTAGAATGCTTCCAAGCAACACTATTTATGTACTATCCTCACATTCAGAGCTGAAGAGAGGACTACTTAAACATGTCCTCATGCTAGTTAAACAATGTTGTCCTGCTATAAAGTAAACAAAATCAATCAAATGACCTAACATGTCAGGCTAAACAAGTTGCATCCTTTGTCCTGCTCCAGTAACCCATGCATCCTTTGTCTTGCTCCAGTAACCCATGCATATTCTAACTTAACAATGTTGCCAGGCCATGGTTTTAAGATGCTGCCAGAGTAAACAATTGCTTCTAATCCACTTTCCTAACTTAACAATACAACTAAACTTAACAATAAACTGCAATGCCTGCCTCCACAGTACAGATCCAGAGAAAACAAATCACAATATACCTTCTCAGCACAGCAAAGAAACCTCCGGCCAGTGTGGATTCCTTCGAAAGCAACACGCCTTTCTGCGGCCTTCCCATGTTCATGGCAGAGCACAACCAACTCTGTTTCAGGTCCCTCGAAATCGGAGTCTTCAGTGGTAGCAGGGATCTGTAGTGCATAGGAATACCAGACATTTGATCCACATGTCAGCAAACAAGCGCATTCAAGAAAAAAAACCCAAATCACAAACCCTAACCCTAAAAATCTGAACTTACCTTAATGATGCCGTCGTCAGAAGCTGAGCTGGCGTACTCCACGGTGTTCTCGCTGCTATTGGACCCATCGCTCCAAGAAACCATGCCGACACGGCAGGGGCGCAGCGACGCGGCGGCGGGTGCGGCGAGCAAGACAGAGGAGCAAGACATGGGAGGAGGAGTGAGCGAGAGGAGAGCAGCGAGACAGAGTAGGGAGTGGGGGCAGCGACCGGCCTTTTCAGGGGGGGTGGAGGGGGATGGCACCGTCAAACGCCGTGTAACGGCTGTCGGGACGGCCGACGGTGCCACGTACGCAAAAAACAGGCCCCGCCTGTCATAAACAAGCTTAACAGAGCCCGATCCGCCGATCAGTGCTTTCTGCAAAAAGATTACCGTAGACATGGTGTTTTTTGCAAAAAAAATGTATTGTAGTAGTTTTCGCAGAGCTTGCCTTTAAAGTTGTGGTTTTCTACAATTTACTCGTAGTATATATGACCCAGAATGTTCCAAGGATACAGAGCTTTTTTTGAATAATAGAATATGCCGCAAACATTGATTTATAGTTCAAAATAATCTTCATGACACACCATATATGATCACTAGAAGAGAGTGCTTCACAGGTTTGATGGATTTATGAAATTTTCAAGCTAAATGTTCATGAGTTAAATGCAGAAGAGATAAAAGTACCATGTGATTATGTTCAGGAGGCACGATATCAATTGCATTTAAACTATTATTAATAGACTGATACAGTGCCTACAGTGAGGGGCAAGAGAGGCATTACCATCGGGAAGGAGGGATCTCGGGCCAACAACATCAATGAACAAGACATTGTAGATAATGCCAACAGCGTACAGAGCAAGAAAAGAAATACATTTGTTCGAAATAGAACATTCTGGATGAATTCTCAATTCACAGCCATTCTGTGTGCAACACAATGACCTACCGAAGAAATCGTATTTCAAATATCTGTAAATCATAAAGTATATGGCTTCAGATACTGAAATTTGCATATATAACGCTCAACACCCCTCGACTGCTGTGATACTCACTGTATTCATAGAGTTCTCCCTTGATTCTTCACTTTCGAAATTCTGTAGACCAAGATATGCTGGCTGCTTTGGTGCTGGAAGCGACGCACTTTCATTCTCCAGCATAAAAGTTACCGATGACATGAGTGGCGTATCATCCGGACGGTCTTGAACACACAAGAGACAGACTTGAATACACCGTACAACTTCAGTTAGTGAACAATCCTCAACAAATGAAGAGTGCACCAGTTCTCTTGCTTTTCCATCTGCCCATAGTCTCCATGCCTGAGCCAGTAGAACCAACTGATGAGCAAGTTACAATGCTTGACATATTAAAATTCTGTGCATTTCTTTATACTTACATAAGTTGTTAGGCTGACAAAGTTCTCTACCAGTTGCGGTGAGGTGATCTTCAAGCCACTTACAATCTCCAAGAGAAGAACACCAAAGCTATACGTGTCGGATTTTACAGAAAAGGCGCCTCCCATAACATATTCAGGCGACATGTAACCACTGCTAAGACAATTTAAGAACAAATGTATAATTTAGGATAACTAGACAATAGAAATTGGAATATTGAAAGGTGGCTAGTTGCTTGAATTACTTACTATGTCCCAACAACCCGGGTAGTTTTTGCTTCTTGTTTGTTTCCACCAAAGATCCTTGCCATACCGAAATCTGATATTTTGGGAGTCATTTCGGAATCCAACAAGATGTTGCTTGGTTTGAGATCTCTGTGAATTATAGTTAATCTTGAATCTTGATGGAGGTAAAGAAGACCTCTAGCCACCCCTTTAATTATTTGGAAGCGTGTAGGCCAATCAAGCACATATTGTCTTGTATCATCTCCAAAGATGAATGATACACGAAGTATATTACCATTAGTGATCTGTGATATCATTTTGGCTAATCAAAAACTTGTAATATGTATCAGAAGTCTGCACATACCAAAAAGGAAGGCGTCCAAGCTTTTGTTTGGTAAATATTCATATATAAGTAATCTCTCATCCCCAAAAATACAGCAACCAAGAAGTCTAACAAGGTTTTTGTGCTGCAATTTGGCAATCAGAATTATCTCATTTCTGAACTCCTGTATCCCTTGCCCAGAACCCTTACTAAGTCTTTTGATAGCAACTTCATTGTCCCCTTGAAGGATTCCCTGCATGATTGCATCATCCTAAATTGTGAAACAATGATAGCAATTTTTTCATAGATAAAATTGTTCTTTAAAAACAGAGTATTTCCTACTAAAATCGTGGATGCAAAGTCTTTTGTTACCTTGTAAACTTTGCCGAAACCTCCACTTCCGATTTGTTTAGAGTCAGAGAAATTATCGATTGCAGTGGAAATATCTTCAAAGCTAACAAAAGGGAAGTCCACATGTTCACCTCCAATCTCATTAGACGAGCTAAGGTAACCTAGCATTGCTCCATTGTGGATTCCATACTTCTTTGGTTTGCTTGCTAAAGATCAATACATTGTTATTAACACTCACAAAATGAGATGCAATTTTGAAAACGAGGGGCATTTTTTATTATACCTCTGTATTTGAATATCCCGACAAAGAGGCATGCGAGTATCAACACGCAAGCCATGGTTGGGACTACAATTTTTACCAATTTGCTATTATTTCGAACTGCAAAAGAATCATGTATAAATTTAGCACATTGCTCTTTTTGAAGCATAAATAATTTACAGAACCATGAGTGATCCGTGGACTAAATACTTATTACTTCCCAATGCCTTCCTCTAGGACCAAACAATGGTGAAGTGTCATGCAGTCGATGTTCACATAACACCACTAGAGGATATACAACATACACCTTATCAAAATATCGAACGAATGCCAAATTCACATGACTACTTATAGCAAGACTTCTCTCATGTCCTCAGGAACAAACGTACTACTCACAAATCATATTCATGTTCATAATCAGAGGGGTATTGATATGCATTAAGGATCTGAACATATGATCTTCCACCAAATAAACCAACTAGCATCAACTACAAGGAGTAATCAACACTACTAGCAAACCACATGTATCAATATGAGGTTTTGGTACAAAGATTGGATACAAGAGATGAACTAGGGTTTGTGAGGAGATGGTGTTGGTGAAGATGTTGATGGAGATTGACCCCCTCCCTATGAGAGGATCGTTGGTGATGACGATGGTGATGATATCCCCCTCCCGGAGGGAAGTTTCCTCGGCAGAACAGCTCCGCCAGAGCCCTAAATTGGTTCCGCCAAGGTTCTGCCTCGTGGCAGCGGAGTTTCGTCTCATAAGCTTTCTTATGATTTTTTCCAGGGTAAAAGACTTCATATAGCAGAAGATGGGCACCAGAGGCCTGTCAGGGGGCCCACGAGGCAGGGGGCGTGCCCCCCACCCTCGTGGACAGGGTGTGGGCCCCCTGACGCTGATTCCTTCGCCAGTATTTTTTATTAATTCCAAAAATGACTTTCATGGAGTTTCAGGACTTTTGGAGCTGCGCAGAATAGGTCTCTAATATTTGCTCCTTTTCCAGCCCAGAATCCCAACTGCCGGCATTCTCCCTCTTCATATAAACCTTGTAAAATAAGAGAGAATAGCCATAAGTATTGTGACATAATGTGTAATAATAGTCCATAATGCAATAAATATCGGTATAAAAGCATGATGCAAAATGGACGTATCAACTCCCCCAAGCTTAGACCTCGCTTGTCCTCAAGCAGAAGCCGATATCGAAAAATATGTCCACATGTTTAGAGATAGAGGTGCCGATAAAAATAAAATACGGACATGAGGGAATCATGATCATTCTTATAACAACAAAATATATATATATATATATATATATATATATTGTCATATGATTTCTTATGCTCAAGTAACAATCTATTCACAATGTCAAGTATGATTCAGAAACTTCATTGAGAACTAACAAACTATAATCTCAGTCATTGAAGCAATTGCAATTTATCATAACATAGGAAAGAGTCTACATAAGAGCTTTTCAGCAAGTCCACATACTCAACTATCATTTAGTATTTCACAATTGCTGACACTCACGCAATACTTATGGTTATGAAGTTTTAATCGGACACAGAGAAAGATAGGGGCTTATAGTGTTGCCTCCCAACGTTTTACCTCAAGGGTAATGTCAACAATAATAGTTTATGCTAACTTACATCCAATTGGA
>NC_041383.1:721877542-721901350 GCF_002162155.2 Triticum dicoccoides
ATCTTTCCAACACGAGGTGCTTGCCAAAGGATAAAATGTAAAAAGGAAAGGTGAAGATCACCTTGACTCTTGCATAAGATATAAGACATAAAGTAAAAGATATGCTCTTCGAAGAGGGAAGCAGAGGTTGTCATGTACTTTTATGGTTGGATGCACGAAATCTTAATGCAAAATAACGTCACTTTATATTTCCACTTGTGATATGAACCTTTATTATGCAGTTCGTCGCTTTTATTACTTCCATATCACAAGATCGTACAAAGCTTATTTTCTCCACATTAATAAGTCATACATATTTAGAGAGCAATTTTTATTGCATGCAACATGACAACTTACTTGAAGGATCTTACTCAATCCATAGGTAGATATGATGGACTCTCATGGCAAAACTGGTTTAAGGGTATTTCGGAAGCACAAGTAATTTCTAGTTAGTGCAAAGGATTTGGCTAGCATGAGGGGGAAAGGCAAGCTCAACATGTTGGATGATCCATGACAATATACTTTAACTAAGATGTGAGAAAGCATAACCCATTACGTTGTCTTGATTGTCCAACATCAACTCTTTAGCATGTCATACTTTAATGAGTGCTCACAATCATAAAAGATGTCCAAGATAGTATATTTATATGTGAGAACCTCTCTTTATTTATTACTTCCTATTAATTGCAACGATGACCAAAACTAGGTTTGCCAACTCTCAACAACTTTTATGCCTCATACTCTTTATGTGTGAAGTCATTACTATCCATAAGATCAACATGGTCTCTTTTATTTCTTTTTATTCTTTCTATTTTCTCAAGATCATAGCAAGATAGCAAAGCCCTTGACTCAACAGTAATCTTTATTATAAATAGCTCATGGACGCGATTACATAGAGGGATCACAAAGCAAAACTCAAAACTAATTCATACGAAAACTTTATTCTACTAGATCAAGATATTACCAAAAGGATCGAACTAAGAAAAATGGTAAAGATAGGAGTGTGATGGTGATACGATACCGGGGCACCTCCCCCAAGCTTGGCAGTTGCTAAGGGGGGTGCCCATACCCATGTGATTATGTCTCCTTTGCTGGTGAAGAAGGTGTAGGCTTGTCCTCCATCTTCCAAGGCATAGGCTCCCCATCATAGAAAGATGATCGAGTCTCCGAGATCCTCAAATCTGCAGCCAAACTCATCCTCTTGAATCTATATGCATACTCACAGTTTTGATTTTGCAGGTCATATATCTGGGCTTGGAGGTGTTCGATTTTCTCATGAAGCTTGAAGATGGTCTCCCCAATGTCCTTGGCATCCAGCTTGTGTTTGTTGGTGAACTCCGTGATCATCATCTGGTTGGCATTAAGTCCGCGTTCCACCATCCCTTGGCACTTGAAAACTTGTTGTTCCATTGCTTCAAGCCTTGTCTCCACGCTTCCAGTCCTCCTTGGTCCCTCAACATCGCGGATGTGCAGCACCCCCTCACGCATCTCAATGGTTTGAGGGTGTCGCAGCACCTCCGCGAGGTAGGGGTTGATGACCTTCTCGAAAAACTTGTCCTTGGGGGCGCTTGAAGACGTCATGGTGATCTAGATCTATGAGAAAAACAGCTCAAAACAAAGACAGAGGATATTTGCATGATACGGTGGTCAAAAACTCTGGGAGATTATATAATGATTTTTTACCGACCAAAAGAAGTATTGTGCAAGAAAACGGAGTTCGGAGAGCACACGAGGTGTCCACGAGGTAGGGGGCGCGCCCAGGGGGGGTAGGACGCGCCCTCCACCCTCGTGGACGCCTCGTGTCCTTCGTGGACTACTTCTTATTTTCCTATTTTCTTAAATATTCCAAAACGGAGAAATACTAATGTTAGAATTAATTTGGAGTCGGTTTGCTTACCGTACCACATACCTATTCCTTTTTGGAGTCTGGAACATTCTGGAAAGTGTCCCTTATGTATTCCTCCGGGGTTACGGTTTCAATAACGTTAGTTTCAACATTTATTGGGTTACCTGAGATGTAATGTTTAATTCTTTGACCGTTCACCACCTTCCGTTTTGTGCCCTCGAAGTTGTTGATTTTTATGGCACCGGAATGATAGACTTCCTTGATAATGTAAGGGCCTTCCCATTTAGAGAGAAGTTTTCCTGCAAAAAATCTTAAATGAGAGTTGAAAAGCAACACATAGTCACCTACATTAAACTCACGCTTTTGTACCCTTTTGTCATGCCATCTTTTAACTTTTTCCTTAAACAGTTTGGCATTTTCATAAGCTTGGGTTCTCCATTCATCAAGTGAGCTAATATCAAATAACCTCTTCTCACCGGCAGGTTTGAAATCATAATTGAGCTCTTTAATATCCCAATATGCCTCATGTTCTAGTTCAAGAGGTAAGTGACAAGCTTTTCCATAAACCATTTTATATGGAGACATACCCATAGGATTTTCATATGCAGTTCTATAAGCCCATAATGCATCATCAAGTTTCTTGGACCAATTCTTTCTAGATCTATTAACAGTCTTTTGCAAAATTAATTTAAGCTCTCTGTTACTCAACTCTACTTGGCCACTAGACTATGGATGATAAGGAGATGAAAATCTATGATTAACATCATACTTAGCAAGCATTTTACGAAAAGCACCGTGAACAAAATGTGAACCACCATCAGTCATTAAGTATCTAGGGACTCCAAACCTTGGAAAAATAACTTCTTTAAGCATCTTAATAGAAGTGGTATGATCAACTCTACTAGTTGGAATAGCTTCTACCCACTTAGTAACATAATCAACAGCAACTAAAATATGTGTATACCCATTAGAGGCAGGAAAAGGTCCCATATAATCAAAGCCCCAAACATCAAATGGCCCAATAACAAGAGAATAGTTCATAGGCATTTCCTGACGTCTACTAATATTACCAATTCTTTGACATTCATCACAAGACAAGACAAACTTACGGGCATCTTTGAAGAGAGTAGGCCAATAAAAACCAGATTGCAATACCTTATGTGCAGTTCTATCTCTAGCGTGGTGTCCTCCATATGCCTCGGAGTGACACTTGCGTAGGATCTGTTCCTGTTCATGCTCAGGTACACAACGTCTAATAACACCATCTACTCCTTCTTTGTGAAGGTGTGGGTCATCCCAGAAGTAATGTCTTAAGTCATAGAAAAACTTTTTCTTTTGCTGGTATGTAAAACTAGGTGGTATGAATTTAGCAACAATGTAATTAGCATAATCATCATACCATGGAGCCGTACGAGAAGCATTTATGAAAGCTAATTGTTCATCAGGAAAGCTATCATTAATAGGTAGTGGGTCATCAAGAATATTCTCTAACCTAGACAAGTTGTCTGCAACGGGGTTCTCAACTCCCTTTCTATCAATAATATGTAAATCAAATTCTTGTAGCAAGAGAACCCATCTAATAAGTCTAGGTTTAGCATCTTTCTTTTCCATAAGATATTTAACAGCAGCATGATCACTGTGAATAGTTACTTTAGAATCAACAATATAAGGTCTGAACTTATCACAAGCAAATACAACCGCTAAAAATTCTTTTTCAGTAGTAGCATAATTTCTCTGGGCATTGTCTAGAGTTTTACTAGCATATTGAATAACATTTAGTTTCTTATCAACTCTTTGTCCTAGAATAGCACCTACAGCATAATCACTAGCATCACACATAATTTCAAAGGGTAAATTCCAATCAAGTGGCTGAACAATAGGTGCAGAAATCAAAGCTTTCTTAAGTATTTCAAATGCTTCTACACAATCATCATCGAAGACAAAAGGAATATCTTTTTGTAATAGATTAGTCAGAGGCCTAGAGATTTTAGAAAAGTCCTTAATGAACCTCCTATAAAAACCGGCATGACCAAGGAAACTTCTTATACCTTTGATGTCCTTGGGACACGACATCTTTTCAATGGCATCAACTTTAGCTTTATCTACTTCAATACCTATTTCAGAAATTTTATGCCCCAAGACAATGCCTTCATTAACCATAAAGTGGCACTTCTCCCAGTTCAAAACAAGACTAGTATCTTCGCATCTCTGCAAAACTCGTTCAAGGTTGCTCAAGCAATCATCAAAAGAGGATCCATAAATGGAGAAATCATCCATGAATACCTCACAAATCTTTTCACACAAGTCAGAGAATATAGCCATCATGCATCTTTGAAAAGTATCAGGTGCATTGCATAAACCAAAAGGCATACGTCTGTAAGAAAAAGTACCGAAAGGGCAAGTAAAAGTGGTCTTTTCTTGATCATCCGCTGACACAGGTATTTTGAGAAAAACCAGAGTAACCATCTAGAAAGCAAAAATGTGTATGTTTGGATAATCTTTCTAGCATTTGATCAATAGAAGGTAAAGGGTAATGATTCTTTTTAGTAGCTTTGTTTAATTTGCGCAAATCAATTACCATCCTATAACCTGTAATAATTCTTTGCGGGATCAATTCATCTTTATCATTAGGAACAACAGTAATACCTCCCTTCTTAGGGACACAATGGACAGGACTTACCCACTTACTATCAGCAACGGGATAAATTATACAAGCCTCTAGGAGCTTTAGTATTTCCTTTCTTACCACTTCCTTCATCTTAGGATTTAACCGTCATTGATGATCAATAACTGGTTTGGCGTCTTCTTCCAACTTAATTTTGTGTTGGCATAGAGTGGGACTAATGCCCTTAAGATCATCAAGAGTATATCCAATAGCAGCATGGTGCTTCTTCAAAGTTTTCAATAATCTTTCCTGTTCCTGCTCTGAAAGGTTAACACTAATAATAACAAGATATATTTTCTTTTCATCAAGATAAGCATATTTAAGCGTATCAGGTAACGGTTTAAGTTCAAACACGGGATCACCCTTAGGTGGTGGAAGGTCCCCTAGGATTTCAATAGGTAAGTTGTGTTTCAAAATGGGTCCTTGTTTAAAGAATACTTCATCTATTTCCCTTCTTTCATTCATGAACATATCATTTTCATGGTCTAGCAAATATTGTTCTAAAGGATCAGTAGGAGGCACAACAATAGAAGCAAGACCAATAATTTCATCCTTACTAGACAATTCTTTATCATGGGGTTGTCTACGAAATTTAGCAAAATTAAAATCATGAGTCATATCGTCCAAGCCAATCATAACAACATCTTTTTCACAATCAATTCTAGCATTAATAGTATTCAAGAAGGGTCTACCAAATATAATAGGACAAAAGCTATCTTGTGGGGAACCAAGAACAAGAAAATCAGCAGGGTATTTAACTTTCCCACACAAGACTTCAACATCTCTAACAATCCCAATTGGTGCAATAGTATCTCTATTGGCAAGCTTAATTGTAACATCAATCTCTTCTACCTCAGCAGGTGCAATATCATGCATAATCTCTTGATATAAGGAATAAGGTATTGCACTAGCACTAGCACCCATATCACATAAGCCATGATAACAATGATCTCCTATTTTAACAGAAATAACAGGCATGCCTACCACAGGTCTATGTTTCTTAGCATCGGATCTAGCAATTCTAGCAGCTTCACCACAGAAATAAATAACATGCCCATCAATATTATCAGCCAAGAGATCTTTGACCACATCAATATTAGGTTCAACTTTAATTTGCTCAGGTGGTGTAGGTGTTTTAGTATTACTCTTACGAACCAAAGTTGAAGCTTTAGCATGACCTTTTATCCTAACAGGGAAAGGAGGTTTCTCAATATAAGTAGTAGGGACAATATGATCATTATAAGTGATAGTATTTTTTTCAACTTTAATGGGTGCAACTACTTTTACTTCAGTGGGAGGATTATATTTAAACCACTTCTCCTTAGGGAGATCAACATGAGTAGCAAATGATTCACAGAAAAAAGCTACTATCTCAGAGTCAAGTCCACATTTAGTGCTAAATCCACGAAAAACATCGGTATCCATAAAAGATTTAACACAATCAAACTTAGGTGTCATACCTGACTCCTTACCATCGTCGGAATCCTGATCTTTAGTGCTGCGTTTAATTCTTTCCAATAAACCCCACTTGAATTCAATAGTCTTCATCATAAAAGACCCAACACAAGAAGTATCAAGCATGGTGCGATTGTTGAGAGAAAGCCGTGCATAAATTTTTTGAATAATCATTTCTCTTGAGAGATCATGATTGGAGCATGAATATAACATTGAATTAGGCCTCCCTCAAGATTGAGCGATGCTTTCTCCTTTGGGAGGCCAAAAATTATGTAATTACGATCACGATGAACAAGATGCATAGGATAAAACTTCTGGTGAAATTCCAATTTCAATCGTTTATAGTTCCAGGATCCCGACATCACATAGCCTATACCATGTCAATGCGTCTCCCTTAAAAGATAAAGGGAAAAAAATTCTTCTTAATAACATCCTTAGGCATACCTACAAGCTTAAATAATCCACAAACTTCATCTACATAGATTAGGTGCAAGTCGGGATGTAATGTTCCATCTCCTGTGAAAGGATTAGCTAGCAGTTTCTCTACCATACCCGAAGGAATTTCAAAGTAAACATTTTCAGTAGGTTCAGTAGGTTGAGGAGCAACTCTTTGTTACTGGTCGGGGTGAAGATACCCCGAACAAGCCCCTCAAAGGATTAGTTTCCATAGTAACAAGTGACAATAAATTTCAGCACACTATATAAAATTTTCCTTACCAAGTTCCACTTATCAAAGGCGCTTCACTCCCCGGCAACGGCGCCAGAAAAGAGTCTTGATGACTCACAAGTGTAGGGGATCTATTGTAGTCCTTCCGATAAGTAAGAGTGTCGAACCCAATGAGGAGCAGAAGGAAATGACAAGCGGTTTTCAGTAAGGTATTCTCTGCAAGCACTGAAATTGTAGGTAACAGATAGTTTTGTGATAAGATAATTTGTAACGGGTAACAAGCAATAAAAGTAAATAAGGTGCAGAAAGGTGGCCCAATCCTTTTTGTAGCAAAGGACAAGCCTGAACAAGTTATATGAGAAAAGCGCTCCCGAGGACACATGGGAATTATCGTCAAGCTAGTTTTCATCACGCTCATATGATTCGCGTTCATTACTTTGATAATTTGATATGTGGGTGGAGCAGTGCTTGGGTACTGCCCTTTCTTGGACAAGCATCCCACTTATGATTAACCCCTATTGCAAGCATCCGCAACTACAAAAGAAGTATTAAGGTAAACCTAACCATAGCATGAAACATGTGGATCCAAATCAGCCCCTTACGAAGCAACGCATAAACTAGGGTTTAAGCTTCTGTCACTCTAGCAACCCATCATCTACTTATTACTTCCCAATGCCTTCCTCTAGGACCAAACAATGGTGAAGTGTCATGCAGTCGATGTTCACATAACACCACTAGAGGATATACAACATACACCTTATCAAAATATCGAACGAATGCCAAATTCACATGACTACTTATAGCAAGACTTCTCTCATGTCCTCAGGAACAAACGTACTACTCACAAATCATATTCATGTTCATAATCAGAGGGGTATTAATATGCATTAAGGATTTGAACATATGATCTTCCACCAAATAAACCAACTAGCATCAACTACAAGGAGTAATCAACACTACTAGCAAACCACATGTACCAATATGAGGTTTT
The DNA here is from genome assembly GCF_002162155.2 of Triticum dicoccoides. Taxonomy (NCBI): domain Eukaryota; kingdom Viridiplantae; phylum Streptophyta; class Magnoliopsida; order Poales; family Poaceae; genus Triticum; species Triticum dicoccoides. The sequence continues at coordinate 721,885,146 of NC_041383.1, forward strand.
GGTACAAAGATTGGATACAAGAGATGAACTAGGGTTTGTGAGGAGATGGTGCTAGTGAAGATGTTGATGGATATTGACCCCCTCCCGATGAGAGGATCGTTGGTGATGACGATGGTGATGATATCCCCCTCCCGGAGGGAAGTTACCTCGGCAGAACAGCTCCGCCAGAGCCCTAAATTGGTTCCGCCAAGTTTCTGCCTTGTGGCGGCGGAGTCTCGTCTCGTAAGCTTTCTTATGATTTTTTCCAGGGTAAAAGACTTCATATAGCAGAAGATGGGCACCGGAGGCCTGTTAGGGGGCCCACGAGGCAGGGGGCGCGCCCTAGGGGGGTGGGCGCGCCTCCACCCTCGTGGACAGGGTGTGGGCCCCCTGACGCTCATTCCTTCGCTAGTATTTTTTATTAATTCCAAAAATGACTTTCGTGGAGTTTCAGGACTTTTGGAGCTGCGCAGAATAGGCCTATAATATTTGCTCCTTTTCCAGCCCAGAATTCCAGCTGCCGGCATTCTCCCTCTTCATATAAACCTTGTAAAATAAGAGAGAATAGCCATAAGTATTGTGACATAACGTGTAATAACAGTACATAATGCAATAAATATTGGTATAAAAGCATAATGCAAAATGGACGTATCAGTCATCCTCAAACTAGAGCTGAAAGTGCGGAAATAAAAAGAAATTGAGTTGGATGCATAATCATTTCTTTTTCTTTTCCCTTGAGGGTCATGCGGAATCATTTTATGAACAATTAAGATATCCCGGGGGGGGGGGATTTGCACAGAAAACATTATTCTATTCGATCGAATGCTGATAATAATTAACTTGAATGAAAATACATTCAAACAGGAAGGTATATAGTGATTGCATCACCGAGAGCTTAAATAGGTCAGTCATTGTGGCTATGCTCGCTGCCCCGTCAAAGATCCCTGCTAATCTAGCTAAGAGACCGAAACGCGAACACATCGTTCTCACATGCACACTCACGAGAGAAGGAGAAAGAACTACTACCTCAGTTCCAAATTATAGGATGTTCCAAAAAAAATTCTTCTGAATTGGATATATATATATATATATATATATATATATATATATACAGACGGTCTATTCTGCTAATATTAGCAGAATAACTATTCTGCACACCACTTCCGCATTGCACGCTGAACGCAAGTGCACTGCATCGTCTTTACGTTGAGCACTGCAATGCTTCACGGGAGAACTGCTTCATTTTCCGGTTTTCCGCCCGCGCGTTCTATGTGGAATCGGGTGTCGCGGGATGATTCAGTTTGTGTCTGCATCTCATTTTAGCTTTATTCTTTCTGATTTACAGGAAAATATACTAGAGTGCTTGCAAATCGATGGATTTGGCGGACGAGCTTTCTCTGTTCGTTCGTGTTCGCGTCAGATGCGATTTTTTTTGTGCTCGGATGTTGTTATTTAGTAGGAATTCTTTGATTGCGTTCGTTTTAATCGGTTCATTCACTCTATAATTTGTTAATTTTTAGGAGTTAGTTTTCAATTCTTGATATGTTGGTTGTGCGGGCGGGTGAGCTTCGTCCGCTCCTCTGTTCTTGTTGATTTTTTTGATTTTTGCCCGTCCATGCGTGTTTGAATATTGTAATTACTGTTGCTGTAGGATTGAATTCATTGTATTGCGGGTATAATTGTCATTTTTTGAATCGCGTTTTTTAAATGAAAGGTGATGCTGTTCGTCAAGTTGCCATATCTTCCATGTAAATTTTTGCGGGTGTATTTTTCGATGGTTTAGTGGCTGTAGAATTTTTAGGCGAGTTATGGAAGTGCAAGTGAAATTGACACCTCTATCAGTCTATCACATTGTCTGTAGTTTTACTGCTTTAATTTTATTTGTTGTAGTCGCGGCATACATTGTAGTGCACTGCATTTTCTTTGGTAGCGTACTTCGTTGTAGCTTTATTACAGTGGTTATGGTTGTTTATGAGATTTCTCCTTTTCGTAAACTACATTCTGTGTTTACTACATTCTGTGTTCTAGATGACTGCATAATATGCATCTCTGTACTGCATTAGCAGTGTTGTTAATGTTCTATTCTGCTATTAGAAGGGATGGTCCATGATACGCTTGTGTTAGCTGAATAGTTATTATAAGAAATTTTTTGAACTGCATACTATGAGAATTGTTTTTGAGCATCATATGTTAACTGCAAAGTTTCGACCATTTGCATTTCCTTGTTACTGTTCGGAGGGCTGCCTTTTGTTATTATTAGTACCGCACTATGTGTTCGAGAGAACTGCATTACTGCCAATAGCAACTTTGTCTAAAAAGGATGATAAAATGACATAGTTGAGGTTGCATACTTTAAATATGCATTGTTCAATTTGCCTGATTGACATAATTTTAAAAGCATACAGCATAAGCAAAGCATTAGAAATATTGTTGCTTCATATTAGACAGCCTAGAGTGCAAATATTGTAAACTTGATGGAGTCTTCTTCTTTGTAGAAAAAGACCATGGCCACTTCTCCAGCCTCAAAGCCATTGTGGGAGACAAAATCTTTCCAACCAGTAGTTATGTTGATGAAGTCTTCAGAGTCGATGTGGTAGTCAGCTTCCATGTCTCCATAGCCATTTTTGTGTTCTGTCTCCAAAGTAAGCTTCCCTGAACTCGGAGCATGAATTTTTATTACGGATGGCAGTTTCTGCATATTGTAATGGGTGGATAAAGAATTTATAAGTAAACAGCAAATGTTTTTGTTTTATACTTAGTATGATTTGTTTATGTTTACTTAAATAGTTACATACATATGATTGTATTTTGTAAAGTAGTTGTAATGTATGAACAAACTTATGTACGCAATTGACTCCTAGTTTTACTGTGATATATATTATACTGCAACATGTGTGCATTGCAATGTCAGTAACAGTGTACTTCTCCAGCATGTTAATATAACTGCAACGCTTATCTACTAACCCTTTTTTTTGTACATATGTCGATACATGGTGTGGTACTGAAGAAAGATAGGTGGAAGCATCTAGTCTTAATAGCTAACAAATCTGAACAACAATACAAATTCTGTTTTGTATTTTTTGTTGATATTACTGAACAAATTGATTGAACTATATATTCAGATGTGTATTTGCGGTCTAGATTATGTCCAAAAATTGTGAGTGGAAAACATACCCAACTTTCCTGTAGATCTGTGGTTGTGAGGCGATGAAGAAATGGCGCACGAAACCCCCTGTTGGGTATCATCAGGCAGCCGAGCATGCTGCGCCACTCGGTGTTGGTGAGCTATAGGCCTTCTACGTAGACGCATGTGTCCGCTACCGGCGCCATCCTTGCCAAGCACCCGCACTTGCAGTCCATGGCGGGTTCAGTGGAATTCCAGGGAAGAGCTGTGGATGTGATGAACCCTAGATCTACATTTTGAGGAAAATGAGGAACGGGGGGAGGAGTTGTGTTAGTCTGTAGCACGAATGGATAAGTTTTTATGCAACCAATCGAGCAATGAAAGTAATAAATGTTGTGGTTGGCGTTAGGTGGTGGATTGGGTCTGATTGAGTGAACACGAATGCATTTAAGAAGGAATAGTACTGCTTACTTGAGAACAGCGAACTGCATTGTCATATCACGACAAACTACGAACGCGTGGTTGGGCCTGTGTTTGTGTATGGTATGTGGCATTTTTTTTAAAATTTTCAGTGGCCTCTCTTATTTTTGTTGGCCCTGTGTTCTGGTAGTGAAGACGCAATTGGGCCCAGGTCGGCCTATGAGCACACGGCTGGTTCCTGTTTCGCTGTGTATGAGTCCTAATGTTTAGTCCCACCTCGCCCGCGGAAGGCGCGCCGGACCTGTTTATAAGCGCTGGCGAGGCATACTGGTCGAACTCCTCTGTATACTTATCTGGGCGCTTATACACGGCGCTCGCTGCTATATGCTCTATGACGTGTGGGCCCATGTGCAACCGGCCCCATGCACTGTGACTCAGAACGGCTCGCCTTCTGTGGGCGTAGACCTATTACGAGACTGGCTGGGGCCGGTGCCACCTGGGTGGTTATTTTTTTTTCTTTTTATATTTCTGCCCTGTGTTCTTTTTTCAATGTTGGAGTGTGCACTGCATTGATCAGTGTTCTGTACTGCATTGTATACGCACTGCGTACTGCATGTACAGTTGTCATTTTTTTTGTTTCTGTGAGTTAATCTTTTTTCCCAATGTATGGGAGTGCACTGCTTTGTAAATCATACATGTACTTCACTCATTATGGTTCTGTGCTGTACTTTCGTGTACTTCCATACTGTATTGAATTATTTTACGTGTTTTGCGTTTTTCTATTTGTGTTTTTGCTCTTATGTATTCCTTTTTTCAAATTTATGTTCGTGCACTACTTTGTTGGGTATGTTAAGACTTCATTCGACAAATTCAGTGTACTGCATTCGTGCGCAACTTGCACTGCATGCGTCCTGTTTGCATTCTGTACGACAATTTCATCACCAGCAAGCTAAGTTGAACAGAAAGCAAACTAACATAATCTGAGTTCATCATTACAGGCGATTGTGCATGGCAAGCAAACTAGGTTCAGCACACAAGCAAACTAACGATACATAAGCAAACAACACAAAGCAAATTTGATGATAATTCTAAAAGAACGCTGGCATTCTTGGCTCCTGGCCGGCACCATCTTCTTCTTCACCAATCAGGCTCTCCCCATCCCCAGCTGCTCCTGGCGCGCTTCTTGGGTGGCTCCTCCTTCTCCAGCTTTGCACGACGAAGGCCGTCCTGGGTGAGGGTGATGCGGTTCCATATCTCGTACGCTGCATAGGCGTCCTTTGCCGCATACTCGATGTGCCTCCTGGACAGAGGCAGGATGGCCCAGCGCTGGTGCTCGGCGTCGGTGATCTTCTTCTTCATGTTGTTGTAGTAGTCGTCGATGAGCACGCCGGAGACGTCTCCGAGGGAGTCCAACGGCTTGGTTGCGTCAGGCACCCTCCACTCCTTCTGGATGTTGACGAAGTTGGCGACCTCCAGTTTGACGCGCTCGAGCCTGGTTTTGTCGCCAGCAATGGAGAAGCCTGCAAAGGTGTACCTGGGGTCGGCGAGGAAGTTGTCGAAGACGGTGCACCTTTTAGTGTCGCTCATTTGGAAGAGCAGCACAGGGTGATTCTTGCCAATGGAGAGCTGGCAGAGGGCGGGTTTCTGCGTCACTTCAGGGTCGTTGTCGTACTCGAGATCAATGCCGACGATCTTGTGGCGCTGGAGGATGAGGTGGCGCTCGTACTGCGCGAGGGTGATCGCCATCTGCTTCTTGTTGTTGGTGTGGATGACGTGCAACTTGGTGTTGCCGTGCGCCTCCACGGCGTTGTCGCCCTTGTACTCGTCGGTGAACGTCATCGCCGGTGGTGGGAGCGCAATGGATACTTGTGTTGTTGTGGATGAGAAGGCCTTTGGCAGGGGTCTGAATTTAAGGGGGGGGCGGGGTGGGATGGCCTCGTCGGATGAACTGCACGATCGCGCTGATGATGCGGTTGTGCGGATCGTGGGTTGGTTTTGCATATGTGATTGTGGGTTTGTGGCGATGGAACTGCTCCGATCGGGTGTATGTATGCGAACGTGGGTTTTTTTAAGGTGGTTTTTTTTTATCAGCCCATTTTTTTAACCATCACCTTTTTATATTCGAACGGGCATTTTGTCATGTTTTATAGATGTATACTGCATGACAACATAACTGCATTGCTTACAATTACGCACTGCGTCGCGTACAAATCAGAACTGCAACGTTGTATACATGTGTGTACTTCATCGTTTTTTGCGTGTCTTTGCTATATGCTTCGGCGGTCTGCATTGCGCATCGGAATGCACTACATACTTCTACGGACCCATACTGCATCTTGTTTTTGCCGGTACTTATTGCAGTCCCTGGCACGGGAAGGATAGGAAATGGGAGGGGGGGTGCCCCCCCCCCCCACTTTTTTTTCGAACTTATTGTTTTTTCTTGGTCGGTTTTGTTGGGCCTGTGTTCGTGTATTTCAGAGACGCATGTACGTTGTCAATTTTTGGGTGCCTGGTGCCGGTATCATTTGGGTGATCAGTTTTTATTCTTTGTATGTTTTTTTATGATGTGGAGTGCACTACTTTTTGGTAAATCATTGGTGCAGTGCATTGATCATGGTTATGTACTAGGTGTGAACTTCATTCCTTACTGCATGTACAGTTCTCATTTTTGATCCCGTGTTTTTACTTTTTTTGTAATTTTCGAATGTATGGGACTGCACTGGTTAGTAAAATACGACTGTACTACATTGTTTATGATACTGTACTGCAAGTTCGTGTACTTCCGCACTGCGTTAACTTATTCCGCTTTGCGTTTTTCTTCATCCCGAAAAGAAATGCATAATGGCGTACTGCATCCCGTATAGAAATGCACTGCATTTTTCTAGCAGTGCATACTGCATTTGTTTTTTTTTTGCCTGTGGTTACTTCACTGTACGGGAGGTTAAAGGGGAGAGCGGAGGGGGGGGGCACATTTTTTTGTGTGGCACTTAATTGAAGGTAGACTTTTTTTTCTGGATGTGTTTTCTTAACATGCGTTTTGTTTTTCATTTTAACTTTTTTTACGAACTGTATGTATTTTATTTGTTGTTTTACCGTTTTGAAATTTCATGATTCTTCACAGAGAACTACATCATGTGTTTTTTTGTTGTTTTTTAGTAATATGTGCGTTTTGATGTAGACTGGTTTATTTTGTCCGGGCTGTTTTTGGGCCGGCTCGTTATTTGTGACGCTTTTTGCGAAACGCGGGCCTCCTGCGTGTCGTTTCCACGCTATTCCACCGCTCCGGTGTTAGAGAAAGAGACCGAGAACAATCCCCTCTCAGCTGTTGCAGTTTCTCCCGAGGCATCTCTCCCTCGAGCAAAACCGCCGTCCGCGCGCAGCAACCGCCGTCGCCCGAAGAACCGCCGCCCTTAAGAGGCCCTTATTCCTGCATTCGGCATTGCTGTCCGCTCCGTGAGCCCTTGCCGCTGCGCTCCCGCAACCCTTTCCCGTCCCCGCCCCCCTCCCCCTTCCCGCCGCCGTCGCCGCATACTTTTCTTCGGTACGTTCCGCTTGGCTCGGTGTTGATTGTCCCCTCGCCTTGTTTTTGTTATTCTTGTAGTTGTTGTAGCTCTTTATTCTTGTGTAATTTTTCGTAGGCAGTCGATTTTATCTCGTTTTGAAGTCGATAGTTGTGTGTAGCAATGCGGATCTAGGGTTTCGTGAGATTTTCGCCAATTTTGTTGCTTATGTCTGTCACTTCGTCCTTTGTGTTGCAGGGAAACTCTATGTCTTCGCCGAGCAGGCAGGGAGAAGGAGTTTAGGGTATGTGGAGTGCTTATTCCTTAGGATTTGTTTATTTTGTTTGGTGTTTATCTAGTTTCCTAATTCATCCTGCATATTGGGTTATGCTCTGTTAGTTGTCAGCGTTCGTTTGCATTATTTTGTCATGTGATGTTTTTATAATTTCTTTTTTCTTGTTTTTTTTAATCCAGCAGGTGATTGCAGTGCTCATAATGATACACCAATTGTCTCTCCTTGTCCTGGTGGTAAGGATCATGGTGTCGAGGGAGGACATCAAGTGAATTCGCCGATTGAATCTTCTCCTATAAGTGTGGCCCCTCCTTCTGGTATGTGATTAATTTGTTTATTTTTGTGTATGCTTTGTTTTATCTAGTTCGACATTTTTGTTGCGAACAACCGTGGATTTAGCATGTGCAGTACTGCATTTATTTTTGTATGTGAACTCCACTGTATGTATGTGTGAACTACATTGTTGTTTTATTCAAGTTTTTTGTGCAATGCATTATTTTTTATTTTGAGTTTATGGTTGGAGCACTGCATTTATATGTATAACTGTACTGCATTTGTTCTTTTTGTGCAATTTTTAACGAGGATAGTCAAACTTTATTTTGACGCAGTGTCTGTTTTCCATGCTGGGGCGGCTGGGTTTGAGGAGGTTACTCAATTGATTGACCATTATTTTGCAGAGGGTAATGTTGGTGTGAGCTTTGATCAGAGACGTCCTATCTTGTCTGAAACACAGTCGCAGTCTGTTGTACAGAGGAAGTTACACAGGATTGGATGGTCCCGGAACAGGTTCGTTAATATGAGTTGAAGCAAAGCAAGAAGAAGTTGAGGTTTGAAATTGAGTCAAAAGAGTTTGCTGAGAAGGAGAAGCAGAGGAGATCTGGAGATGGTGGCAATGGTGGTAAATTTGGCAAGATGAAGAAGAGGTTGAGTACTGTTGCTGAGGAAGGTGGTACACCTCGGTGGAGTCCACGTGTTGCTGGAATGAAGAAGAATCTTGGCAAGAGAACCGCTGAAGCTGGCGCAAGTGATGATCCTCAGCGCAAACGACTACATGTCACTGAAGGTCCCAATTCTGATGACGACGACTTTTTGCTTGCTGATTATGTGAAGGGTGTTCATCCTTCTAGACGCAAAGACTGTGGTTCATCTAAGACTGTACCCAAGCGTGCCCATGATGATGTCGACAAAGATGTTGGTGGTGATTCTGGCGAGGAGGTGGATGCTGCTCCAAAGGTTTGTTGAAGTGCACTGCATTCGTTTCCTTCATTTTGTTATTCTTTCTGTATTTTCTTTTTTTATGCCTAATCTTCTAATGTGGACTGCATTTCCCTTTACACAGAGGAAGAAGTCTAGTAAGAGCAATGCAACTAAAGATGATGGTGAGGGAGATGATTCTCGATTTAACAAGACCGTGCGTTTGTCACTTCCCACTGTTTGCAAGGCTGCTTCTTTGTTGAAAAAGGCGCATTGCAGTCGTGTTAGGGATGTTGGATTTGGTGTTGTCTTTGATCTGACAGTAAAGAAAAATGTGTCGCGCATTCTTATGTGCTATTTGATGGGAGTGATTGACCTTGCCACTATGTTAATGGACTTTGGGATTGGTAGGGTTCTTCGAATCAATCGTGATGCAGTTCATCACATTTTTGATTTACCTATGGGAAGTCACATTGCACCCATGCCTGCTTCCAGCGGTCATGATGAATCGTTGACTGCCCTCAAGGATGAGCTTGGCTTTGACCGTTCAGAAAGTATAGGTGTCAAGGACTTGCTTGAGAAGTTGAAGGTGTTGGTGGAGGAAGATGATTATGTGAGTGTTGACCTTGCTGTGAAGGTGTTCTTCCTTATACTTTACCAGAATTTGCTGTGCCTGGGGCCTGCAGTTCGTTTGGGTAGAGTTGCTGTGATGATAGAGAACATGGATTATGCGGCTATGGCTGAGATGGACTTTTGTCAGCTTGTTGTTGATGAGTTGTAGGCAGCTGTGGTTAGATGGCAATCAGAAGGCAACAAGCAGAATTGTGCACAGGGTTGTGCCATTACCCCCCTGATTATGTATCTTGACTGCTTGAAGCTTCACAAATTTTCAGTCATGCACACGTTGACGCCACGTGCGTCATACCTGATGACCAAGGACCTGATGAAGTTGTACAATGAGGATGTGCTTGTGAAGGGAAAGATTTACTTGGAAAGTTACAAATTTGGGAAGCTGCCAGTTAGTGCACCTGATTTTTTAATATCAGATTTTTTCAAAAAAAAATGTGCAGTCATTATAAATGTGAACTATTCTAGTACTCACATGTGTACTTCTCTTTGTGTGTTCTCTTTTTTTGCAGTGGAAGGCGTCAGGTGATATTGTGTACAACCGTCCTATTGCAGTTGTACACGGCAGCTCTGATGCGGGGCCTAGCACTCATGATAGGTTTTATGAGCCTATCTGTAGTCAGCTTCCTGGCTGTGATGATGAGGTGCCGCATACTCGTGGTTTCATGCCTCGACGGATGTTTGATAATACAAGCTCTTATAAACAGACATTTGTTGGCGGCAAAAAGCATGAGGAGATTGATGAGCTTCTTCTGAAGGTTTTGAAGCTGACTGAAGATTTGCCAACCTCTGGTGACAGGTTGAGGACAGTTGCTGTTTTTTTCCCTGTTGGCCATGGCCCACGAGATGAAGATATTGTTGCTGCTCACAATTTTGATTGTGGTGTGATCGAAAGCCTGAAGATTGCGGTGACGAATGTTCGTTCTTCGTACGCTCAATTGAGACATTCACAAGAAGAAAAATGCGGTCCGTATGAGAAGGATGCTGGGCATATTGTGGATGAAATGATCCGTCAGGACGCTGGCGTTGGTGCTGATAATGTATGTTCTATGTTTTTTGTGGCTTTGGACCTCTTTTGGTGTATTATGTTGACTGCTCCTCACTTTTTTTGTTATAGGCTAGAGTGGAATCTTCTGGTGTCGATGGAACTAGAGACGATGGAGTTGGTCAGGTATAAATACTCCTGCCATGTCTGTTCTGCCATGCTTCCCTTTTTCTTTGAACTTACATTTGTTTGGTTCCCATATTTTTCTTGTGTACTTCTCTATTGTGAAGTGTGTACTGCTTGTGCATGGTTGGAGTTTTTTCTTTTTTGGTCGGTACCATCTTATTTCTCTTTTTTGGTTTGTACTATGCCCGTACACTGGTGTCGCTGCTCGTGATGTGCACAAAGAGACTTACGATGGCTCTGGGAAGGATGAGGTCTTAGGTGATGCAGCGTCCCCTCTTGATGTTGTAGCTGATAAGGTATAATTGTATTACTTGTTCTGTTAGTGGGTTGTAATCTAATTTTTTGTTGTCTGTTATAAACTTGATGTACGCTGTTATGTTCATCCATATGTATTTTCATTTGCGTATGTTAGCTGCAATAGTTTTACATGTATGATCTTCACTGTTTGACATAAGTGAACTGCAGTTCTTTTTGGCATGCGTGATCCATACTTATTTACATAAGTGACCTTCAGTAATTAACATAATTGAACTGCAGCGTTTGTCAAATGGAACTGCATTTCTTTTTTTATGTATACGTGGGTTGCAGTTGTAGTTGTGTATGACACACGTGTGTTGGTGTTGTTTTGTATATGTGGACTGTAGTTGTTATGTGTATGTTGACAGCAGTCTTTTGACATAAGTGTGCTGTGTGTTGTTGTGTTAGTTATCCCCATGCTTATTTTTGTGTTACTGGGTGTTTTTTAAACTTTCCACAGGTTGGAGAACCAAACGTGGAAGTCCATGTTGATCTGAACCAGGGCAGTTGTGCTGTTGATGGCTGTGCCAGTGTTGATGCTTCTGTATCGATTGCCGTTGAGTGTGCAGATCCTTCTGTAGCTCAAGGATCCCATGATGCTGTTCCCACCAGTCGGCATGAAGATTCTGATGTTGGCATTGAAAAGCCACTGGAGAATGTTGCCCCTGCTGCTAGTGTTGTTTCTTCCCCTGTGTCTCTGGTGTCCAATGATGTTCCGGAAGTATTGATAGTGGAGCCTCATGTAGTTGAAGTATCTAAGGAAGCTGCTGTTGACCAGACTGTTGTAAATCGAGAGAATGCTGATGTTGCTGCAGAAGGAAAGTCTAGTGAGGTTGTGGTGGATTCGTCGCAACCTATGCAAGAAAATATTTTGCTTAGTTCTGAAGAACAGCAGCCTGAAGACTCTGACACTGAAGGCAAGAGTTTTTTTAAACGGTGCAGTTTGATGTTTTTCTCATTCATGTTGTTTAATTACTATGGTATCTGTATTAGATGTTAAGTGATAAGTGAAAGTTTGATCTTTTGTCTATGATTTTCAAAATAGCTAGCAGAATTCCCTTATCTTAATATTTAAACTTCATTGTTTGGATAAGTGAACTTCATTTTTTTATTGCAGATGATGAACTCCCTGTTGTGACACCGTCGAGCATTGATCCAGCTCTTCTGAAAAGATACAATGAGTTGTACGCTGCTGTTACAAGGGCTCGGAAGGACAAGAAGAAGAAGTATGGTTTTTTAGAAATTGTTTTGTTCATATGTATTATCTAATTTTTGTATTTACCGGTTTTTATTTGTTGTTATTTTTTTAGTATCTTATGTTTGAGTTTTTCATGAAAAATTCAGGGACATGATTGCTTTTAAAACTGAGATGGGTGATATTAGCATTGGCGAAGTTGGTCAATCCTTTTGGGATAAAGGGATGCTCACTACAAGGCTTGTAGATCTTGGGGTTTCTTTGCTGGTAGATAAGTTTAAGAGATCTCCGACAATGGTTGTCCCGTACCATATTTGTGTAAGAATGCAGAAATTTTTGTTTTATTTTTTTCATTTTCTTTTCTGATTTTGTGTGACGACTTGTTTTGCTTATTTGATTTTTGGTTTTGATTTGGCAGACAAATATTTGGAATGGTGGTACTGTAGGCAGGAGTTTTAAATTGATGTTCTCTTCAAAAGCCGAGGAGCGTGTTGATAAAAATGATACGGTGAGAGACTTTTTATGTGTATTTTGCCTGTTTTGTTTTTATAGCGTTCTGTTTTTTCTTGTTATAATAATTTTATTTATTTTTTCATGCTTCCAACAGGTCCTTTTTGCAACTTTTGATCCGCCCGATACGAGGGATGGTGTTGGTCATTATTGTGTAGTTGCGTTAAATGTGAAAGAAAGGCGGTTTGAATTTCTTGACTCGCTCAACAAACTTGGCAGCCCTGATGCGGTCAGGGTTTTTAGGAGGATGGTTAAAAATATCAAGCGTGCATGGAAAGAAGGTAGCTTGAGTTCTGATGAGCCGCTAAATCCTCCCACACTTGATGGATTTGTGTTGAAACATGTCATTATCCCATTGCAGCCAAATGGGTGCGTTCTTTACAGCCCTTCTGTGTCATACCGTTCAAGTTTTTTTTCCACTTAATTTTTGTGAAACTGATGTTTTTTATTCTTTTTATTGCAGGCATGATTGTGGATTCTATATGTTTCAATTCTTGCAGACATGGGATGGTGTTCGAGTTGCTAAGTTTGGGGTAGAGCACATTGGCTACATCAGAAAGGCCATGCTCTATAGCTGGCTAACATCGAGGAAGTGTTGCCTTGATTTAACATCACTTCTAATTTTTGCAGATAAAGGTTGTTTTATTGAACTTCTTCATCCTCGCTTTATTTTATTTTTGACTACTGCTTGGTTCCGCTTCTTTATGGGCAAGTGGGCTACATTGTTATTTTTATATGTTGGTTGCATTGCTGTATACAAGTGCGGGCTGCATTGCTGTAGAGAAGTGGGTTGCACTATTATTTTTATATGTGGGCTGCATTGCTGTATACAAGTGCGGGCTGCATTGCTGTAGAGAAGTGGGTTGCATTGTTATTTTATATGTGGGCTGCATTGCTTTTATACAAGTGTGAGCTGCATTGATGTAGATAAGTGGGCTGCATTGTTATTTTATATGTGGCCTGCATTGCTTTTATACAAGTGTGAGCTGCATTGATATAGATAAGTGGGCTGCATTGTTATTTATATGTGGGCTGCATTGTTTTATACAAGTGTGGGCTGCATTGATGTAGATAAGTGGGTGCATTTGTTATTTATATGTGGGCTGCATTGTTTTATACAAGTGTGGGCTGCATTGATGTAGAGAATTGGGCTGCATTATTATTTATATGTGGGCTGCATTACTGTAGATATGTGGGCTGCATTGATGTATACAACAGTGGGCTGCATTCTATTTTTTCTCCTCTATAAATGTTTTTAGGTTCTTGTGTTTTGTACTGAGTGCTTCCATGTTTTTTCTGCATGTTTTTAGGTTTTGATTGGGGGCTTCATGAAGGTTGTACGTCATTGTTTGAGTCCCAGGGTTCTGATGTGGTTATGGAGGATTGTGTCATTGAAATCTCTCCAGATAATTCTGGTTTGAACACAAATGTCGCGTCTGGACCTGATGGTGGAAGTGTCTCTCGACCTAGCTCTCCACACGATGTATATGATGTTGATGATGATGATTTTGCTACACCGTGTGCATGTGTAACTAGGACTAGGAGTGCAGCAATTAATCGTCCTCATTTGGATGAGGTTGAAGTATTTTCGAACAAGAGGGCAGGTGAGAGGGCTTTTAAGTTGAGATGCTCTATAGAGAAATTGAAGCCTCCGAGGTTCAGATATATGGATGAGGCAATTAAAATAAAGGATCTTGTTCTCAGCAAAGATTTTGTAACCAAACACCGCGAGTAAGTTTTTTATGTGATGCGTGTGCCCTTTCATGATTTTTGTTTGTTTTGATTTTAGTTCTAATTTTATTGATCCCATCTGTGTATGTTTACTGCAGGAACGCGTTCTTTATGGTGCATGGTCCTTTTGGTGATGATGTCGATACTTACAATTTCTACTATATCTATGATAGATTTGGCAAAGGAGCTTTAATGGATTCGTATATCATGGATTTTGTTATCAAGTACTGGAAGCAAGACCCTGAATTGGGTTTAGCTTATCAATTCGGTGAACGTTTGCTACTTTCACCTTTATTTATCACGGTAAACGTTTGCTGTCATTCTTTCCTACTGCACTGGCTTTTTCATGTCCATGCCTGCTTGCATTGTTTATTCTTTTTTTTCATGTCCTTTTTTTGTTCTTTTTTGTGTATAGTACATTCTTCAAATGGAAACCTCTGTGGCGAGAGATAATGACGGAAATCCTATGTTGCCAGTTGTGCATAGCTCGTTTGTTTTAGAACATGCAGTTAATCAGTTCAAATTTTTTGTGAACGACGGCGCAAACATGTTGGATGCAAAACTGGTAAATTCATTGTTTTTTGTCATTTATTCTTCCTGGTTTGTTGCATTTCTTTTTATAGTTATTTTTGGAACAGTGGTACGTGTCGAAAGAACTTTTGATTTCATTTTTTTATGCGAACAGATTATGATGCCGCGATTCAAGGATGGTCACTATTCCTTATACACGATGAACCAGCATCGCCAGACCCTTGATATCCATGACAGTAGGAAGTACACTGGTCATCCTGATGTCACAACAAGGTGGCGCAGGACTGACTACCACGCAGATTGCACTGAAGTGGTATGTTATTTTTCCTTTGCCAACCGTAAAACTTTCTTTGTGTTTCTCCCACTGTATTTTTTTATAAACTGCAATTGTTTATGTAGTGAACTTCAACATATGCGCGACAGAACTGCATTTTTCTCACATGCACTTAAAAGAGGGATTGTTTAGATGTTTGAGAGCAACTTTTTTTTGGGTTCATTTGAATATCAACTTTTTGATCCATGATGTGTGTTATTCTTACCTTGTGCTTCTTTTTTTTGCCAGATGAGGAGGATGACTCAGATGCTGAAGGCGGTTTATGGTGAAAAAATGTATAAATCGAAGAACCTTCCTGACTGGGTTAAATTGGCAGAGAAGCCATCTTACCCGGTCGTGCCAGCGCAGGGAGCAAATGAGTGTGGGATCTATGTTCTAAGGATGGCGCAGTTGTATGATAGCCAACGTCTAGTTGAGAAAATTTTGAAATCCGACGTAACAACTTCTCTGTTTTCTTTTTACTTTTTTGTTCTTTATGACAACCTTTTTTTAATCACTTGTTTGCATTTGTTTTCTTTTTTTCAGCCTGCTGCTGAAGATTGGAAGGCGGAGTACATGTTCCAGCTGCTGTTCAATCCTTTGAACATGTTCTGTTATGAAGACATGCCTCTTGAGTTACGTGAACTGATTGCGGACCTCGGGCTCACTTCCCTGTCGCAGTCGCGGACGCAGTCGCAAACGCAGTAACAGTCATTTGGGGCACTGTTTTTCTACTGGGTGCAAAAGGCTGTGCGTGGACAATAGCTAGGTTTCGATGTTGTGTTTGTGTGTGCTGACTATGTATGAAAAAGACTTTTTTGTCGTTGTGTTTTCTTCTTGTTCGTTTATGCGGCAGTGCATGTGGATGAATTTGTATATGTATGTGTATTTTTATATCAGTAACTGATACAATATATATAAGTGTATAATTTTATTTTTTGTTGACGACCACGGTCTATGCAAACTGGCATTTTGTCACGCTTATATGTATGATATGTGTTCGATGAACTATATCGCATTTGATGCCGAACTTCTTTGTTCAATGTAAGAGAACTGCATTTTTTTGGCATACAAGCAAAGTGCTGCACGTGTGTTCATGCCGAAACTGCATTGCTTTATGACACCGAACTGCTTTTTTTTGTCAGAACAAAAAACGCATTACTTTTTGCCTATAGTTGCGGTTTGTAGTTGGTTTTTTATTTGTTTGTACGTTAAGGTACATGGTGGGTGGGGGGGGGTCCCCCCCCCAAATTTTTTTAGTTGTCTATATATTTTTTTGTATTGTTCTTGTATGCACTGCGTGCGTTAGCGCGAGGCCGAG
>NC_041383.1:721902109-721934066 GCF_002162155.2 Triticum dicoccoides
ACCAAGCGCACTGCATGTGTTAGCGCGAGGCCGAGCAGGGGGTGGGGAGGGGGGGTCATGACCCCCCCTCCACATCCCCCTGCGAGGCCGAGCCTAGAATGAGCCGGAGCAGGCGGCGATGCGGCTTGCCGCGGCGCCGCATGCGTAGGCGAGTCCGTCATACCCCGTCGCCCCCTGTCTATCTTAGGGTGTGGGGGGGGGAGGGGGTGGTGGTTTTGCGCGCGCCCCCTTTGATGGAAAAAAACAGAGTGTTCGCACTGCGCCTGTCAACCAAGCGCACTGTATGCGTTAGCACGAGGCCGAGCAGGGGGTGGGGCTCCTGTCGTTCTTCATTTATGTGTTGGGGCCCTTGACATTTGTATTGCTTTCACCAACGTTGAGTACTGCACTTCGTGTACCAAGTGTTTGTGTTGGGGCCTTTGTCGTCGTTCTTCATTTATGCATGTACTGCACTTCACGGATACACTTGTTGAACTGCCTTATGTTGGTTCTGTGAACTGTATTGACGTTTGTTTAGAAATGTACATGGATTATATTTTTTTAGATATATCAATATTAATTTTTATTTTTATATAATTACTATTTTTTGTGGACTGTTATGTTTTGTATGTGCATACTATGTTTTGGTGTCATTCATTAAATTTTTCAAAGTTGTGTATATACTTGTTCTAATGCAAACTAATTTCTGCGAAAGCAATTGATCACAAGCAAACTTACATTGTTTTTATAAAAGAAATATTCGATATGAAGCAACGGACATTATCAAAATCTTGCATACATGAAACAAAGAACACCACAACGCTTAAAGTAAAGTGAGACTAAACACACCTCTGATTTTTTCTAGTTGCTGTATTGGATTACAGTCTTGTTCTTCTTCTTCTTTTCTTCTTTGTCTCTTTTTGCCCTGTCTAGTCCCATTATGACATCGTAGATGATTCTGCATGACTCATATGTTGCGAATGCATCTATTGCTGCATACTTGATAAGCTTGTTTGGCAGCGGGCAAAATCCCCACAAAGTATGATCCTCCTTGCGGTTAATTTTTTTCTTCATGTCATTGTAGTGAATGTCTATCATCCTGCCAGCAACATCAGCCAAAGAGTCAAACTTCTTTTTATTGTATGGGTCTCTCCATTCAACCTGAATATCAATGTAGTTGTTGGAGTTGATCTCCAAACCAGATACCTTCAGCTTGCTTTTGTCTCCTTCAATAGCGAATCCGACGAACGTGTACTCATCATTCATCAGGAATTTGTCTAGTTCCATTGGCCTGCAATATATTTGTATATAGTGAATATATTTTATTTCTTTAGAACTAGCAATGTTTTTTTGTGTTTTTCTGAAACTGAACTGCAATATGGATATCTGAATCTGTTGCATTGAGCAGTTGCTAATACTTTGTTCAGCATAACTATTAAATCTGATAATAGATTGCATAAATAATGCATGTTTTGTGTATGCTTGTATTCCTGAACCTAATTTCATACATGTTTTGTATGGTAATGTTGCAATGAAGAAACTATAATTAAACCGCGTGTATTGCTAGATAAAATCATTCAAGAATTGAACAGATGAGTGACATACATGGAGCCAGATCAAAACTATCAATAAATTCATATGCCACACTTTTTCAAGAATGAGAACCAAAGGTTAAATATTATGGCAATTGCAGGGAAGAAAATTTAAAATCAATATTGGCAAGCAACAGTTATTCTTACCTGTCTTTAGCTGCAGATATGTGGTAGACAAGGCATTCTTTTTCTACGCATAGCTGTAGTACCGCTGCACGTTGTGGCTTCTCGTAGTGTGTGTACTCGACATCAATGCCGACTAGTTTGACGGGCATTCCGCCGAGCTTCCTCCTGAACGTGGATAGCATCTTGTCCACGTCTTTGCCCTTGCTTGTGCAAAGGACGTGGAGCTTGTGATTGCCGTGGAGGTGGACGTCGTGGAGCTCCCTGGTGTACTTGCGGCGCTGCTTGCACAGAGGTGCATCCGCCATGATTCTCATGTGTTCTCTGGTGTTTGTTATAGAGAGAGAGGTTAGTGAAAGGAAGAGCGGAGAAGAAGATGCAATTGGGTTTTTTGGGGGGACGAAGCAGTTGTGTGTTCTCCTCTGCTCTCCTTGACAGGACGTGGGAGAGGTGGAGCTGGGCGGTAGCGTGTTGGGGCTCTGTTTTAAGTTTACGTGGCAACTGCCGAGAGGTTCTGCTATGAGGAGGCTCTTGCTAGTGCGTTGGAAATCCGAAACGTCGTCGCCTCTTTTTTCGTGATTAGATCAATGTATTGACGCAACTGTCAGAAAATGTGATGATTGTGTTTTCGGTCAATTGTCCAAGTCAGTGCACTTCTTTTCTACCAGAAATGAACTGCTCAGGTCCACGTAGTGTACTGCAGTTTGATTCACACAGATGCACTTTTTTTCTTCTCTTGATGGTGTTCTTTCTTTTCTTTTCTTGATCTTTGTGGTAATACAGCGTTTGTGTGGATGGAGGGTAACGTGTCTAGGGGTTGTCGGAGTGTTTTGGTTAAGTAACAGGGCTGCATTCTTTTTTCAGCCATACTGCATTGCAGAGAGAAGATAACTGCAATTCAGAAAAAAAATAGTTTGTGCTTTCACGTGGAGAACTGCGTTGTTGTACGTCGCTGACTGCATCTGTACGTTGACATTGGGCTTCCTGCGTTTTATTTATTAATATTCTTACAGTGCCGACGCACATTTTATTTTGTTTGTTGTTATTCATTTAAGAAATGTTTGTCATTTTTTCTTTTTAATGTTTTATTTTTGAACGTATTGTTTTTTCTTAGTGGGCTTTGTTGGCCGTGTGTTCTGGTAGTGAAGATGTAATTGGGCCCAAGTCGGCCTGTGAGCACGGCTTGGTTCCTGTTTTGCAGTGTGTGAGTCCTAATGTTTAGTCCTACCTCGCCCGCGGAAGGCACGCTGGACCTGTTTATAAGCGCTGGCGAGGCATACTGGTCGAACTCCTCTGTATACTTATCTGGGCGCTTATACACGGCGCTCGCTGTTATATGCTCTATGACCTGTGGGCCCATGTGCAACCGGCCCCATGCACTGTGACTCAGAACGACTTGCCTTCTGTGGGCATAGATCTATTACGAGACTGGCTGGGGCCGGTGCCACCTGGGTGGTCAATTTTTTTTCTTTTTATATTTCTGCCCTGTGTTTTTTTTCAATGTTGGAGTGTGCACTGCATTGATCAGTGTTCTGTACTGCATTGTATACACACTGCGTACTGCATGTACAATTGTCATTTTTTTTTGTTTTCGTCTTTTTGCTATCAGTTAATCTTTTTTCCCAATGTATGGGAGTGCACTGCTTTGTAAATCATACCTGTACTTCACTCATTATGGTTCTGTGCTGTACTTTCGTGTACTTCCATACTGTATTGAATTATTTTACATGTTTTGCGTTTTTCTATTTGTGTTTTTGCTCTTATGTATTCCTTTTTTCAAATTTATGTTCGTGCACTGCTTTGTTGGGTATGTTAAGACTTCATTCGACAAATTCAGTGTACTGCATTCGTGCGCAACTTGCACTGCATGCATCCTGTTTGCATTCTGTACGACAATTTCATCACCAGCAAGCTAAGTTGAACAGAAAGCAAACTAACATAATCTGAGTTCATCATTACAGGCGATTGTGCATGGCAAGCAAACTAGGTTCAGCACACAAGCAAACTAACGATACATAAGCAAACAACACAAAGCAACTTTGATGATAATTCTAAAAGAACGCTGGCATTCTTGGCTCCTGGCCGGCACCATCTTCGTCTTCACCAGTCAGGCTCTCCCCATCCCCAGCTTCTCCTGGCGCGCTTCTTGGGTGGCTCCTCCTTCTCCAGCTTTGCACGGCGAAGGCCGTCCTGGGTGAGGGTGATGCGGTTCCATATCTCGTACGCTGCGTAGGCGTCCTTTGCCGCGTACTCGATGTGCCTTCTGGACAGAGGCAGGATGGCCCAGCGCTGGTGCTCGGCGTCGGTGATCTTCTTCTTCATGTTGTTGTAGTAGTCGTCGATGAGCACGCCGGAGACGTCTCCGAGGGAGTCCAACGGCTTGGTTGCGTCGGGCACCCTCCACTCCTTCTGGATGTCGACGAAGTTGGCGACCTCCAGTTTGACGCGCTCGAGCCTGGTTTTGTCGCCGTCGATGGAGAAGCCTGCAAAGGTGTACCTGGGGTCGGCGAGGAAGTTGTCGAAGACGGTGCACCTTTCAGTGCCGCTCATTTGAAAGAGCAGCACCGGGTGATTCTTGCCGATGGAGAGCTGGCAGAGGGCGGGTTTCTGCGTCGCTTCAGGGTCGTTGTCGTACTTGAGATCAATGCCGACGATCTTGTGGCGCTGGAGGCTGAGGTGGCGCTCGTACTGCGCGAGGGTGATCGCCATCTGCTTCTTGTCGTTGGTGTGGATGACGTGCAACTTTGTGTTGCCGTGCGCCTCCACGGCGTTGTCGCCCTTGTACTCGTCGGTGAACGTCATCGCCGGTGGTGGGAGCGCAATGGATACTTGTGTTGTTGTGGATGAGAAGGCCTTTGGCAGGGGTCTGAATTTAAGGGGAGGGCGCGGGGTGGGATAGCCTCGTCGGATGAACTGCACGATCGCGCTGATGATGCGGTTGTGCGGATCATGGGTTGGTTTTGCATCTGTGATCGTGGGTTTGTGGCGATGGAACTGCTCCGATCGGGTGTATGTATGCGAACGTGGGGGTTTTTTTTAAGGTGGTTTTTTTTATCAGCACATTTTTTTAACCACCATTTTTTATGCGAACGGGGGTTTTGTTACGTTTTGTAGATGCATCATGTGCGATAATGAACTGCATTGAAATATAGTCCTGCACTGCATCATCTAGAATTCAGTACTGCACTTGTGTATACATGTGCGTACTTCACTGTTTTTTGAGTTTATTTATTCGTGTAGGGATAATCGGGAACTAGATTGCCATACCGCACTGCATCGTGTAACGTAGTGCACTGTATTGTTTACAACTACGTACGGCTTCTTGTTTTTGTTTGTACCTGCTGCAATCGCTGGTACGGGAGGGGTAGGGAAAGGGGGGGTGGGGGGGCCCCATTTTTTAACTTATTGTTTTTTCTTAGTCGGCCTTGTTGGGCCTTTGTTCGGCTAGTTTAGATACATACTTGGGTCCAAGTCGGCCTGTGAGCACGGCTTTGTTCCCGTTTCGCTGTGTGTGCGTCCTAATGTTTAGTCCCACCTCGCCCGCGGAAGGCGCGCCCGACCTGTTTATAAGCGCTGGCGAGGCATACTGGTCGAACTCCTCCGTATACTTATCTGGGTGCTTATACACGGCGCTCGTAGCTATATGCTCTATGACCTGTGGGCCCACGTGCAACCGGCCCCATGCACTGTGGCTCAGAACGACTCCCCTTCTGTGGGTGCAGACCTATTACGAGACTGGCTGGGGCCGGTAGCACCTGGGTGGTCAACTTTTTAGTAAATCATGCGTGCACTGCATTAATTTAGTTTCAGTACTTCATTTGCACGCATACCGTACTGCACATTTTCTGGGCTACATTTTTGTGTACTGCATTGGTATCATTTTTCTTTATTGTTTTTCCTCTTTCGTATCCTTTTTTCTTAGTGTACGGGTGTGCACTGCATTCGTCATAGTTCTGTGCTGCAGGTGTACACATCTTGCACTGCGTGCATCCTTCTTTGTGCCAAAAAGCACGTACTGCACTTCATGCACACATATAGTGAACTACCTGGTACGAATTTGGAGAACTGCACACATAAAATGGTCCATGGATTATAATTTCTCAGAGTATTATTTTTTAATGATCTGTGGTTTTGTTCGTGGGAATTTCTGCAGTCAAAGTACACCTTCCTTTTTCGTTCCTCTTTCTATGGTAACATAAGCTTTCATTGATTGTTCTTTATTCTTGGGAACATAATTTCCATTAAGTCCCCTTTAATTTTCAGTTTTGACCTTTTTGCATTCCTCTTATATAAATGAAGGCTAACTTATACCCTTCGTTTGCATTTCATTTTTCTCCTCTAGCCGCAAGTTCTCTCCTTTCTCTAGGTTTTTGTTGCGATGGCTCCAGGCCCCTGTGCGTATCTCTTCTGCTGTGGCCATGGTTGTGGTGTGCCGAGGTACTGCAATTGTTTAGCTTGCTCGCAGGCCCATCGTGCTCGTCATGGTGGGAAGGTATTGTGCCGAGCAGCTTGCATATGGTACAGTATTCACAGAAGGATTGGATATGGGCCAGATCAACGTATCTGCGTTCTATTCTGCGATGCTTCACCGTGGCCTTGGCTGCACGAGTCCTTTTGTCCATCAGCTTACGCCGACAGATGTGGAGACTCACTACAAGATGGTATGTTTCGTTAGATATGATTTTTTTTCTTAGTGTTTTTTTGTAGTATTTTAGGAACGCACTTTTTTCTTTGTGTTTTTTGAAGCGTACTGCAATGTGTTCTTATTTTCTTGTTTTTTTCCTCGTGTGCATGTAGCTTATGTTTTAGTTTACAGGTTAGAATATGTGAACTGCTTATATATTAGCTGAGCACTTCATATTTCTACATTTTTTCCAATTTTGTATAGTGTGTACTACATGTAGCTAGTCTATAGCACTGCATGATTGTTCGAAGAGAACTGCATATTTGTAAGTTCCATACTGCATATTGAAAACGTTTTATATGTACTACTTGTTGGACTGTTGTGCACTTCATCTATCTCTGTTCAAAACATGAGAATTGTACTGCTAGTTTCGTTCTCAAACAGTTTTATTATTTTTTACAGAAAATTCCTCAGCGAGCTGTTAGGTATGTGCAGCTCAAGAAGAAAGGAATTCTTGAAGTTGTTCTTGGTAATGGATACCTTAAACCAGCCAAGTACAGTGTAAGCGTTGACGGGCGGCTGTGTCTGCACAAAGGGTGGAAGGAATTTGTCGTAGATAGCGGCCTGAAGTCTGAGCAAGTTGTTGTCCTCAACTTCTTTGAACTCGAGGATCGTACTGTTAGAATCACGTTTGACGTGATTGGCTAAGGTTATGAGGTTGATTTGTAATAAGTACTTCTGCATGTTGAACGCTTTCATCTTTGTGATGTGTTTTGTAATAAGCACTTTTGTGATCTGAACCGCTTCAATTATTATCGAACGGTAAATTTGTGTTTGCATGGTTACAGTATGTGAACTGCTTATATGTCAGCTGAGCATTACATGTTTCCACATTTTTGCCAATTTGCATTGTGTGTACTACATGTAGTTAGTCTATAGTACTGCATGATAGTTCGAAGCGTACTGCATTTTTGCAAGTTCCATACAACATATTGAAATGCATTTTATATGTACTACTTGTTGGACTGCAGCGAGCTAACATCATTTTTTACATGGTTTTTGAATCAAAATGTGTCAATGTTTTACTCAAGACTGCTATATATATATGGTATACTCTATATACCATTTTCTTCTTGCATGGTTTACACAAAATTTAAACTGATACATAAGTCATAGAGTTAAGCAAATTGCTATGCATACAATTAATTTATTGTTTGTTCATCTATTTGGTCGTTAGCCTGCTGCTTCTGCGCGGTGACTGGAGCGTGTCTAATGTTGCACTTTCTTTTGTTTTCCATGGCGGTGTTGCTGGTTCTTGTCTCTGCACCTTTGTGTTTGTAGCCCCTCGCGCGCTAGTTGATGGCTGCTTTGGTTTTTCAGCGATGTGGACTGCATCCTTCTTTGCACCCCGCGCGCTGGTTGATGGCTGCTTTGGTTTTCTAGTGCTGTGAAATGCATCCGTCTTTGCTCCCCGCGTGCTGGTTGTTGGCTGCTTTGATTTTTTTAGTGTTGTGAACTGCATCCTTCTTTGCTCCCCGCGTGCTGGTTGTTGGCTGCTTTCGTTTTCCAGTGGTGAGAACTGCATCCTTCTTTGATCCCCGCGTGCTGGTTGAAGCATTTCCTCATGGTGGTCTTGTTGATATTGTTTCTTCATGTTCTTCGTCCTCTTCACTCTCTTAAGTCTCTTCACTCTCTTCTTCCTTCATCATCTTCATCATCTGTTTCTTCATAAGCCACTGTTTCTTCAGTTTCTTCACGTTCTTCGTCCTCTTCACTCTCTTCTTCTTCCTCCTCTTCTCCATCTGCTTCTTCATAAGCCATTTCTTCTTCAGTTGTGTCATCATATTCTTCTTTGATCTCACCTTCTTCGTCTTCCTCATTTTCTGATCTTTTTCTTTTTCTTTTGAGGCAAGTTCTTGAATTGTGTCTCTTCCTCTTTTTGCAGATACTACAACGTCTCGGTTTCGTCCATTTCTTAGTGTTGTGAGTGGAATTTATGTTTTGTTGTGCATCTCCATGTCCTCGTTTTTCTTGTTCATTTGTTTTTTTACACGTCCTGGAATTGTGGCCGCTGACTTCATTACATGTTCTGCACATTCTTACTCCCAGTGGGCGACCATCACTGTCCAGCTCAGTCTGTGGCTTACTGTTTTTGTCATCATTTTTGTCCTTGCATGCCACCTTTTTCTGGTTTGCGTCTCCCCCTTTCTTTCTTCCTCTTGTGTTTGAAACAGGAGGTGGAAGAATTGTTTCTTTTTTGATAGCACCAGTTCCAATGTGTTCAGTTTTTTCTTCTTGCTCGGCTTTATTGTCATGTTGGTATTTCTCTGCTTGCTTTAGTTTTGCTGCTTCTTCTTATTCTTCATTGAGCACGTCAACTTCCTCTATCAGTGCTCTCATACCAGACAACGCTCTGTGGCACCCAGCGTCTGACCTTGTCGCTCTGTTTGCAAGGTCCATTACTGTTTCTGTCAGCAATTTTCTACGGCAAAAAAGCGAGGTTCAATCTGGTGTTGTTTGTTCGTAGTCTCTTCTGTAAAACGTTGCATCTGATCTTGCGTTACGAGTGTATCTCTTCATGATGTACACCTCAAGAATGTTGAGTACTCTCAAATGAGAAAGCATGCATAAGACATGGACGCAGAAGAGGCGTGCAGACAAACACATTTTTTTGTGTTCTGTAAGTGAACTGCATGAAATTAGTAAACATGTATTTTTTTCATTATTTGTTCATTTTTTAAAGAAGTGAACTTCATTTGGTTTCGTGAATTACACATCCATATGTACTTTTAAATTTCAGTAAGTTAGCTTTCGTGCATGACTATGAGAATCTAGATTTTTTTTTTGCTAGGAGTCTCACCTGTGTGTGTCCAGAGTTTGCACTCACATTCGTAGACACCTTTCTCTTGATCGGCGACCACTTGGAAATTATGCCTTGCCCAGTCAAATGCATCCGATCTGTTGTAGTGGTGTACTAGATACTTTGTCGGGTTCTCAGGGCACCGTTTTGCTCTGAATGCAGTGCTACGGTAGAGTGTTTCTTTGAAATCTGCAAACACTGCTCTTGTATACACTTTTGATAGCTGAACTTCGAAGCCAAACTTTGTTGTTGTTTTTACCTCTGACTGCATCATCACAAATGCACTGTTACGATCCAGAGAAATGAAAAAATTGTTTGTTTTTTTATTCATATTTTTTAAGCAGTTTTTGATTGACATTTTGTTTACCTCATTTGCTACTGTCTCTGCATGCTCGACGGCCTTCCTGGTCTGAATGCACTTGTCCACCTGCTGAGCAAACAGATGGAGATCATGCTTCTCCCTGACAAAATTTTTCTTCAGTATGCGGTTCATGCTCTTGCTTCTCTGTGTGGAAGTCATCCAAGCACAGAAAATTTCCTTGTAGTAAGCTGAGATCCACTCGTGTCTGTCATCCCACAGTGAATTCATCACTTCATCGTCTTGCAAGTTGTACCTCTGAATGAGGTTCTTCCATGCTCGTTCAAATTCTGACGGCATTAGTGGGTGGTTCAGCACTGCATTGAGTTCGTCCTTGAGCTTCTCGTGCGCCTTATACAGCAAGGCGAGGTGGTCCTTGTACTTCTTCATGATATGCCACCGACACAGCTTATGCAGAGTTTGTGGGAGGATAGTTTTTAATGTTGCCTTCATCGGAGAACACTGGTCTGAGAAGAGACAAACAGTGTTTTTTTATTAAGTTGTTTGTGTGTTTGCAAGATAGATGGAAGAAATATAAGTGCACAAAACAAAACAAAACGTAAGTATGTAGGTGTTTTTTATTTTTTGTACCTGTGAGCATGCAGATTGGCAGCTTGTTGTTCATACACCTCAGAAAGGTTTTGAAAACCCACTCAAATGATGGTATTGTTTCATCTCGCACGAGTGCAACAGCAAATATGGTGCATTGTAGATGATGGTTCACCCCCATAAACACTCCCAGAGGCATGTGGAATTTGTTAGTTTTATAAGTCGTGTCAAATGTAACGCAGTCTCCAAAATCTTCATACGATCCTCTGCAACTTGCGTTCGCCCAAAAGACGTTTCTTACACGGTTATCTGCATCAACGTCATAATCATAGAAGAACTCTGGGTTTATCTTTTGCATTTTCTCGAAGAAATTCAGAAGTTTCTTGACATCATCTTCAGACTCTTCTCTGGCAAACTTCTGTTTCCTGCATTTTCATAGACAATTCAAACTTATCTCACCAAACAGGGAATAATTACAGACAGAATGCTCAAGAGATATGCTCTGTTACGTGCTTAGCTATTTACCCAGTCGTGGCTAGTATGTCCCATGTACTGCAGACCACCGGACATACGCGACAGCGTCGACATCATCTGAGCATGTGTGTGGTTGTCCAGTTGCATGTCTTTCATTAACTGGTCTATCAAAGGATCGTCTTTTTTGTGCAATCGCATGTGCAACAGCATCCCGGGGCTTTCCAGCATCTTGTGATTGTGGTTGAGTTGAACCATTTCTATCACAAATTTGCCATCCTTCCTTTTTTTAACTCTAATCTTTGCATTGCAGCCAATCCTTTTTGATGTCTTCTGACGTACCCGGTGATAATCTGACACAGCCTCTTGTGGACCCCTTCTCTTGAGCAGACAATGTAGGCATTTGTCCTGTGTTTTGCCCTCTTGCGTATACCAAACCCTGCACATCTTGCATAATTGTTGTAAAAGTCCCATGCCTTTTCGTACGTGGTGAACTTCATTCCAGCAGCAGGTACGAGGTTGAGCGGCATGTTTTTATCCTGCATTAATTGAAATGCTATATGAGAAAATTTGTTCTGTTCTGTTTTTTGAATACGAGGAGTGCATACGAGTTTAATAAAGCATTTGCAATGTTCCTAGCCAAAGCTCACAAGAAATATCAGTGTGCACTGCAATGTTATCTGTATGGACTGTAACTATGTTTTTCAGACCATAAACTTACATGTGTGTAGAGTCGTTCGCCTGATGGTGTTTGCAGCTCGCCGGGTTGTATTGGACATGGCGGGGTTATAGCAGATGTGTGTAGTTGAGGATCTCGCGGCGGTAATAGTGAGGAGGATTTGTACCTGCTGTTTACTTTTGACCGAGGCACCGTTGGTGGTCGCAACGTCGAAGTTGATGCAGCAGGTCTGGTTGGAGCTCTATTTTTCGGTGCAGCAGGTGGACGCTGAGCTCTGTTTTGGGGTGCGGCAGGTGGACATGGTGGTAATCCAGTGTTGTGACGATGTCTCGGTGGATTGGTTTTAAAATTTTGGAGCAGTGGCACATCATCATAGACATAATCATCATCTGCTGCAACATCGTGTTCAACTGCGTCATCATTATCTGTTCGGACATGCTGTCCAAACGTAGTGAACTCATGCTTATACTCTGGGTTGAGAACTGTTATCGGCTCATCTTCATCGTCATCGTCTTCATCATCGCGTTGGTGAGTGCCTTCCCAGACGAATGTGACATCATCGTCATCTTCAACTACATCTTCTTCCTGGGAAAAATCTTCTTGTGGAGAGTACTGCACCCTGTTTGTCGTCGTGAAGAATCCATGAGGAATCTCAGGGGTAACCCAGCCAGTATCTCTGTCAGAAGAATATCCACTCTTCTGAAAGTTGTTGTTCTCAGTGCTGTCAATTATGCGCGGCATTTTGTATCTGCTGAACGTCATCTCCTGCGCACAAAATGACCGAGCTGCATTGTCAGATTAAATGAACTGAATCATGCGAACTGCAATGTGTTCAAAATGGTACTGCCGAAGCAATGCACAGTGACTGCATCACCCCTCAAGGTGAACTGAAGCAACCGCACTGCATCGTTATACGTAATGAACCTATACAAGCGTACTGCATTTTCCCCCACAACGAACTGAAGCAACCACACTGCATAAGTTTTGTACTGCATAATCACGCACTGTACTGCTTGTACTGATTTGTCTATGATAACTACACTAAGATGGTTTAGGAAGTCTACTGCTTACCTCGTGATGCAGTGATTTCTTGCGTTTACAGGAGGAAGTTCCCTTCTCGTCCTCCTGCACAACTTTCACGTTCGCCCGTGCAGTCCACTTGCCCTTCAGAAGTTCATGGGCGGTCTGGACGTTGCTCAATGTGAATGGGGAAGGAGGATTTGCTCTGAAGGTTGATGCAGACTTATTCCAAGAAGCTACAGTGGATGAAGCAACCTTGCGCACACTCCTCCTTGCTCGAATTGGTTTGATGTCGAGGCAGCACCAATCCACATCTGATGAATTACAGCTAATTGCAGGCCCTGAGGAGTTCGGTGGCGGCGCTACCGAGCTACTGCCGTGGAAGAAGGCCGATAGGCTGGTGTTGCTTGGTGCCTGCCGCGGAAGAAGGCCGAGAGGCGACGGGCGGCGGCGCTGCCTGGCCACCGCCGCGGAAGAAGGCCGGGAGGGGAGGGGCGGCGTCACTGCCGGCCGCTGCCGCGGAAGAAGGCCCGGAGGGGAGGGGCAGCGTCGCTCCCAGGCCGCCGCCGCGGGAGAAAGCGGGGAGGGGAGGGTCGGCATCTCTCCCAGGCCGCCGTCGTGGAAGAAGGCCGGGAGGGGAGGGGCGGCGGCTAGCCCAGGCCGCTGCCGCGGTAGAAGGTCGGGAGGGGAGGGGCGGCGACGCGATCTGTTGGTGGTGTGCAGAATAAGGTGTTTTGGTGTGCAGAATAAGGTCTTAAGGGGTGTTATCATAATAGACCCACCCTATATATATATATATGTGTGTGTGTGTGTGTGTGTGTGTGTGTGTGTGTGTGTGCGCGCGCGCTTTAGTGTGTTCATTCACTCATTTGATTTTGTATATGTCGTCCATATTGAAATATCCAAAATGACTTGCAAAAGTGAACGGAAGGAGTGCATCACTAGCGTTCATGATGAGCACTTTCAGGCTCACTGTCGCCATGACATAGAGCACATCCTTTGCCGCCATTTCGTAATCACCATTGACACCCCAATCATCTGTACTCCATTTCCTTTTAGGAACTGGCAGAAGCTCTGTTTTTTTAATGAGAGAAGCTCTGTTCATGCTGATCACTTTCAGGGTTAGCTAGGTTAGCAATTAAGCAGAACAGAAGACAGAAATTGGAAACATACCTAGTAAACCCTTAAGAAACACAAGCTACTGGAGGCGGTTGGTGACAGTGGGAGATGGCTCTCCTCTCCCCCTCCTGTCCCCTCCCGTGCTCCACCTCCTCCACCCCATCGTCCTGCTCCCTCCAGCAACTGCGGACCGCCCCTGCTTCCTCCTCCCCCCGTGCTTCCCCTCCGTCTCTGGCACCAACCTCTTCTTTCGGTGCTCCCATCTCCCCCTCCCTTGGATCCCCTCCTCGTCCTCCCACCCTTGGATCTGGCTTCGACAACAAATTCTAGGCCTTATCTGCTGATGGGGGCGAGGCTGATTCTGACTCCGATTCCGACCTTCTCCCTCTCGCCTCTGCTTCTTTTCCTGCTGTGGCGTCGGCGCTGAGGTCGGGTCCGACGGGGCGCGTCCGGAAATTTACCCCGGATGGGCACGGTCGGCCGGTACTATCTGATGCGGCGGTTGGATCTAGCTGGGTCTAGGTTGGGCGTGGTCATCGGCGGAGCCGTTCGGGGACGGTCTCCTCGCCGGACCGTGCTGCTTTTGGGGCTGGCCCTTTGTGGGTCGGTGGTCTGGAGCGTCCTTCTTGCTCCCTTCCGTCCTCGTCGCCGCTGGTCAGGTTGGGTCCAATGCTGCTGGCAGCGGCGATGGAGGCTTGTTGGCCCCTGGCTCGACCCACTTTGGCCCTGTTTGGTCCGTCCGTTCCTTTTGGGCCGCCACCGCTAACATCTTCCTCTGAATTTCCCCCTCTTTCCATTCTGGGCCCTGGGCCTATTTTGGCCCAGCGGACCCCTCCCCTTCTTGCGAGCCCGGCCTACGCGGCCCCTCCTGGCCTGGCGTGCTCCGGATATTTATGGGTCCGCAAGGGTTCCGCCCCCCATACCTAGGGTTTCCTTCCTCTCGATCTGATCTGTGTTGCTTCCGCCCCCGCATCCCTCTCTATCGCAGATCCTCTCCTCCCCCACCCCTCTCTCTCTCTCCTTCACGTCTGTTGTGGCCATGGATCGTTCTCGTGGCTCATCGAGTGAGGCCATGTTGGGCCAGAAGCGGCGGCAGGAGGATTCGGGCGATGGGGCGGCGGATGTGGAGCTCAAGTCGTCCCTCCGTTCGAAGCTTGAGGCCGGGCAGGCGATTCGGTCGCAAGTGGGCCGCCATCGCGAGGCCTGGGCGGCGGGGCCTGAGTGGCTCCAGAAGGATGAGCGCACTCGGTCAGCGGCTGCGTCCGCGGCCCTTTCGGGGTCGGAGGCCCCCGGATCGGGCGGATCTGGGGTCGACCCCTAGGAGGCCGCGGCGGCTGGCGGCGGTTCTGGTCCTGGCTCCCGTCCCCCCCTCCTCCTCCACGCAGTCCGCTTCCCCTGGCTCGTGGTGGTGGTCGCTCCTCTAGCACCTCGTCGGGGCCCAGTGAGCGCCTGATGGGGCATGGGGGCGCTGGATCTGGTGCCTTTAGGCGTCGTTCTTCGGCGTCCGGTCCCGGCTCGTCTTCTGCTGCCCTGGGCGATGGGATCTTGCTCCCTCCCCTCCTCCACTCGCTCGTCCGTCCCCTCCGCTTCCCCAACCACCCAACCCTAATCTTACCTACTTTGCATGCCACCAGCCTAACCATTTCCAGTCCCGCTGCTTCAATCCACCTTTCTGTCTCATATGCAGAGAAGATGGCCACCTCATGGTGGACTATCAGAACCGCCATAAACCTACTTCCTTTAAGCTTTACGGCCAAGGCCTCCTTGGGTGCTCTTTCTATGCCCTTGACAGTGAGATCCCTCTGGTGGTAGTGGCCCCTGCGCTGTCCAATGCTTTTTCACTATGACACAACAACCTACTGAAAAAATTGCACTCCACATATTTGTACATCATAAAGTATCAGCTTCTGATAAAGTATACAGCTTCCCATCTAACGCCCCTCAAGTGTTGTGATACTCACTACATTCATAGTATTTTCCATGTTTTCCCTTGTCTTTCCAGGTTCAAAGCTTCGTACAGCAAAATATGCAGGATGCTTTGGTGCCGGGAGCAGTGCACTTTCATTCTCCAACATAAAAGTAACTGATGCCATGAGTGGCCTATCATTCGGACAGTCTTGAACGCATAGGAGCCCGACATGGATACACCGTAGAACTTCATCAAGTGAACAACTCTCAATAACCGAAGAGTGCACTAGTTCTGTTGCTTTTTCATCTTCCCACAGTCTCCATGCCTAAGCCAATAGAAACAACTTATGATCAAGTTACTATGTTTGTTATATTGAGATTCTATGCATTTATACATACTTACGTAAGCTGTAAGGCCGACAAAATTCATTACGAGTTGCGGCGAGGTGATCTTCAAGCCACTTACAATCTCCAAGAGAAGAACACCGAAGCTATAGGTGTCCGATTTTACAGAAAAGGCACCTCCCATCACATATTCAGGTGACATGTAACCACTGTTTTAGAAAATTCAAAGAGGTGCATAATTTGGGATAAAGTAGACAATAGATATTAGAACCTTGAGACGTAGCTAGTGCATTGAATTACTTACTATGTCCCAACTACCTGGGTAGTGTTTGCCTCTTGTTTGTTTCCACCAAAGATTTTTGCCATACCGAAGTCTGATATTTTGGGAGTCATTTCAGAATCCAACAATATATTGCTTGGTTTGAGATCTCTGTGAATTATAGTTAATCTTGAATCTTGGTGGAGGTAAAGAAGTCCTCTCGCTACCCCTTTAATTATTTTGAAGCGTGTGGACCAATCAAGCACATATTGTCTTGTATCGTCTACAATGATGAAAAATAAATGAAATATATCATCAGTAATGAGTGATGTTCTTTTGGTTAATCATAAACTTGTAATATGCATCAGAAGCCTGAACATACCAAAAAGGAATGTGTCCAAGCTTTTGTTAGGTAAGTATTCATAGATGAGTAACCTCTCATCTCCATAAATACAGCAACCAAGAAGTCTAACAAGATTTCTGTGTTGCAATTTCGCAATCAGAATTATTTCATTTTTGAACTCCTCTATCCCTTGGGCAGAGCCCTTACTAAGCCTTTTGATAGCAACTTCTTTGTCACCTTGCAACATTCCCTACATGTTTTGTATATCCTGAACTGTTAAACAATGAAAGCAATCGTTTCCAGAGATAAAAGTATTCTTCGTATTCTTCAAAAACAGAGAACGTGCTACTATAACTGTGGAGGTAAGGCTTTATATATGTTACTCCCTCCGTCCGAAAATACTTGGTGTCATCAAAATGGATAAAAAGGGATGTATCTAGAATTAATATACATCTAGATACATCCCCTTTAATTTATTTTGATGACAAGTATTTCCGGACGGAGGGAGTACCTTGTAAACTTTACCAAAACCTCCGCTTCCAATTTGGTTAAATTCAGAAAAATTATCTGTTGCAGCAGCAATATCTTCAAAGCTAACAAATGGAAACTCCACATGTTCACCACCCATTTCACTGGACGAGCTAAGGTATCCTAGCGTCGGTCCCTTCTGCCGTATGCCTGCTAAAGATTAATACTTTTGTTATTAACACTCGTAAAAAGAAGTAGAATTTTGAAAATAAGGGTCGGTTTTCATTCTACCTTTGTATTTGCATATGCTGACAAGGGCTATGCAAGCAAGTAGCAGCACACATGCCAAGGTTGGGAGTACAATCTTTACCAATTTGCTATGCTTTTGAACTGCAAAACGAATCCTGTATAAGTTTAGCACATCGCTAATTTACAGCCATGAGTGAACCATTGACCGAATAAAACTGCTACACATAACCCTCTAGAATTACTGCTGGGCTTATGCTAAAAAGGGATCTAATATTGCATTATGCTTGTATAGAATATTCATAGATCTATCAATACGCTTACACCAGAGTAGTTGGACACAAAAGAAGTATTTGTCCGCTACTGATATACTGTTAACTTCATAAATTTAGTATGCTTAAATGTTGGTGTTTATCTGATAACATTAAATGACATGCTAACATAAGGCTAGAAGCCTAGAATGCAGTTGGTGCATATACCAGGAGAGTTGGCAAGCCGGAGGTACAGGTTCTCGCCATAGTCGCTGAACTTTCCTGTGTCGATAAGCTCCCCTGTCCAAACCAAGCACCTTGACTGGTCGGCCGTAGCATCATTAGTGCTAAAGTTGGCATAAGCATAGGCTGTACACAAGCAATTGTTGCTGCACTCAGTCATGCAGTCGCCAAAGCTTCTGTTGTGGACACGTAAAAATTTGTCGGGGAGCATCATCCTAGGTAAGGTCACGAAATGACTTTGCTTGCTGCATTTCAGATCTTCGATTCTTCTACATCCGCTTGAGAAGTTAGGACCAGAGGGCTCAAACCCATCGAGGCAACTAGATGTTGGGACAGCCACCGTGTAGTCACAATAGCCGAACGGGCCACATGAAGCGTAGATGTTGCAGCTAGCTGGGGGTGCGGTGGTGGTTCTCCATGACGAGCGGTTGTTCAAGCTCAGAGTCAACACACCCATGTAGTCGAGCCTAAGATGTGCATACTGTGAGGCACCAGAAACTCTAAAATCATAATAGAACCCATCCCGTGTCCTGATAATGGCTTCATACAAGACAGTATTCTGGTATAGTGTGCCAACCGCCATCTCACCGTTGAAGACGCGGCGGCGATAGGGCCTAGTCCCGTTCCAAATGAAAAACTGAAGGTCTGAGCTAGGATCAAGGCTCATAGAGAAGACTCCAGTTGACAGGTCATTGAGGCCCTTAGAAGCAATAATGCGCCACACCACATGGCCCTTCTTGCTCAACATGGTCCTACCTGGGAGGAGTGTGTCGGTAGGGTGATCAAAGCTCTGCCAAATGGACGTGTCATTTGGTGACTGGACGACGAAATTCCCCGTGTCAAGAAGCACCGCAGTAACTCCCATGCTGCCCTTGATGTCGCTCTTCACGGCCCAAGGAGTGTGACCTTGGGAGTCCGACAACACCAGGTCAGAACTGTTGGTGATGGCGAGCGTTGGAGATGAAGCGGCGGCGATTGGATCGTCGCGGTTGGCGGTCCATACGACGGTGCGGCCGGCCATGTTGTGGTACCATATGCCAAGGTACAGGCTCGCGTTGGAGTTGTCCGGGGAGAAGAAGCCGAGCGCGAAGTCCCCGCCCTTGGAGACGATAGTGTCGCCGGGGGAGAGCGGCTTTGCAGACGACAGCCGGTCATCGGATCTGCAGAATGGACTGAAGAAGAATAGGAGGATCAAAACTGGAATGCACGGCGTGCCGGCCTGCTTCATCTTCCTGGGAAGAAGGAAACTACTACATAGTTCTTGAGAACAATTGGGCTGGCTGTTGCAGGGAGTGGACTTGTAGTTGGGGATTTTTCTTCCGGCCAAGTCAAAATTGGACAATGCAAGCAAGAGTAGTACTCGTATGTGTCTGCGTGAACAAGTCCTCGACGAGATTTGACTTTTGAAGTCTTGAACTACGTGACGAGTAGTATGTGTCTGCGCAAGGAAAAATTCGTTGCTAGGTGTTGAGTTTCGAAGTCTCCATCGGGGGGATTTGACATTGGAAATGAGAGTGCGACAGGGGAAAACTCACGGCTTGGACGCGTGCGTCCGATGGAGGGTCCTGCTGCTCCCTCAACCACGGCGAACTCCTTCCGCCGCCGCCTTTTTTTTTTAGAACGAATGCTCTAGAAAAGCCCGACTTTGAATTAACAAAGCCATCAACCGACCAAGATTACACAAAGCTACCAAACATGAGCGACCGAAATATACAAGGAGCTGATAGAACAACTTATAACACAACGCACACTACTACACACAAAGAAAATCATGAAAACATGCAAGTAATGTAGAAGCCCGCTGCACAGCGGCACCAAGAACAGGGGAACAGGGAAGCCTCGGGGATTAGACATTGGCCCGCAAGCACCGAGAGCAGCCGTAACTTTGGATTGGGACCACGAACACCTGTCTTCCAACGCCGAAGAGGAATCCTTTCCTCTCGCCTAGGCTCGAAGGCGCCGGACTGTCGGGTCGTTGGGTGCTCACCCGAGAGCTTGAGAAGGTGTCGGCCCAGACCCAGAGCAGACATAGCTCACGGTCCTCGCCGCGCCGTAGGCACACCCACTAGCTGCACTACCACCTTCCTTGGCCAACCGAGAGCAGAAGGAAAGCCGCTGGGAGGATCGTCGAAGAAGAAAGCTGCAAAGACCCAGGGCCGAAGCTTGGAACAAGCCTCTGCTTGGACTCGAAGCCGTCGGGCGCTCTCGTACCTCGGCGCCACCCACCCGAAGAACCAGACAACCTAAGGTGGCGCCTCCAAGAAGGGAACGACGCGCAAGGCGCCGCCGCCGCCCAACCCGAGACAAGTTTTGGGCTTTCACCCGGGATCTTGGACAAGGGATGGATAGAGGAGTCCTCAGCGGCGCCTCGAAGAAGAAAGGCGATGCATGCGCCGTCGCCGCCGTGGTCAGAGAACCGGCCAAGGGTTTCCCCCGGACTCGATCTATGCCACCAACACCATGCCAGCACCGGAACTAGCAGCCAAAGCTGCCGGGAGGATACAGCCGGAGGGGAGGAGAGTGAGCAGAGGAGGAGAAACAAAAAGACCTGACCTTCAGATCTGGAGGGGAAGAGACCGCGCCACGACCACCACCCGCCGGCTCCGCGCTGCCCGAGCAGCCGAGGAGGCCGGCCACCACATCTCGTGAGCGCCGCCTAGCGCGGAGGCTGCGCCGCCTCGCCGGCTGAGGCTGCCGCCCTCGAGTCTGGGACCCTTCGCGAGGGGAGCGAAGCGACGAGAGGCCTCGCCACCACCTTCATCGGCGGCCACCGAGGCTTGCCTGGCGTCCCTCAGGTGGCGGCAAGGGGAGGAGAGGCTGGAGGGGGTGGCGGCGCCGGAGGGAAACCCTAGTCGCCCCCGGGTCGTTCGAGGAGGACGACACGGGAGCCGGGAGGAGGGGGGACTCTATGATGTCACTGTTTCTTCCGCCGCCGCCTTCGTCCCGCT
Organism: Triticum dicoccoides; assembly: GCF_002162155.2. Classification (NCBI taxonomy): domain Eukaryota; kingdom Viridiplantae; phylum Streptophyta; class Magnoliopsida; order Poales; family Poaceae; genus Triticum; species Triticum dicoccoides. The sequence goes on from NC_041383.1 coordinate 721,922,495, forward strand.
GCCGGGCCTGGACGCCATGGTCGATTGGAATCTGAGCTACTGTGTGTCTTCTCCATTCGCTCTCAGATTGATCTGCCGAAGAGGTAGAGGAGGAGGTATGATCACGGCAGTTGGCGTGGAATTTTTTTTTTTTTGAAATGGAACACCTGATTCCATATTAGGCTACTGGCTCAGCGAAATCACTGGCCACCAAGACATGTACATCGACTGGCCACCAAGACATGTACATCGACTGGTACGGACTCCAAATTAAGAGCTAGCTCCACGAGAAGCCATAGCACGAGCTACTTATAGTGGGGAGTATCATATATTAGTATCATGCATATGATACTAGTATATGATACTATTTTTATAGTGCATATATTATAAAGTAGTATTATAGATGACTATATTTATTGTCATGCATGACACAAAGTAGCATAGCATTTAACATGATACGGTATCTATCTATATTACTCTAATTCTCTCTCTTCTTTAATTGTGTGCCACATAAGCATGTTTACGAGTCCCAAGTGCATTTTACCAGTTATGTTATCCTGTGGCGGCTACAGGAATTTGCAATCGGGTATTTTTGTGTATTCATTTTGCCAAAATCATTGTTGTTTTTTGAAAATTGTCACTTTTTTGTCAAAATCAACATTGTTTTGTAAAAATTATGAGTATTCATATGAAGACCCAAAAATACCCCTACCGCCGCCCCTGATGTTATCCCCACTCTGGCCATCCTTAGAGCATCTCCAGCCGCGCCCCCAACAAGGCCCCCCAGGCGTTTTTTCGGTCGTCGGCGCCAAAAAATCGGCCCAGTCGCGCCCCCAGGGGCCAATTTTTCGCCGGCTCGGGCCGAAATTGGCGCCGGCGGAACCAACCCGAACCCGGCGCGCTGGGGGTCGCTCGGGGGCCGGGCGAATCTTTTATGGCACGAAAGCGCCATGGGCCAGCCGCGTCAGCAACTCGACTTCCTTCTCGCCGCTTCGTCGTCCTCATCGCCTCGTTTCCCGCGACGAATCAATGCCAAAGCTGCGCGCGCTGCCGCGCCGGTCAGCCTCCATTGATGCCTCACGGGCGGCGCAGTGAAGTCCGGGCGATGGGCGTCCCCTCGGCCGCCACGTCTCCCGCCATGCGTAACGCGCCGGCCAGCCTACCGCGCGGCGCTTCCGCCTATATAAGCCGAGAACGAGCGCGCCGGAGATACACACACACTACACCGCCGACGCGCCCACTTCTTCCTTTTCCTCCTCTCGCCGTCTCCAGCTTAGAAGGATGGCCGAGCGCTTCCTAGGCGACGGCGCGGCGGCGAATGGTTTCGGCCGCCGCCATCTGCACGAGGACGAGGCTCGCCTCCTCTTCGAGGCCGAGTACCCGGCCCCGCCGGACATGCGGGTGCCCGGGTCGTGGAGGATCAGCGTCGGCGGCGTGCCGGTGCCACCACCGCCCACCGGGGCGGCGCGGCGTGCGGAGATCGCGTGCATTCGCGCGTCCCTGCCGCGAGCGGCGAGGAAAGGCCCGCGGTACACCCCCGACAGCCCGCTCTGGAAGCCCTATTTCCGCCGCCGACACGCCGAGCAGCTCGAGGCGACGAACGGTGTAGTGCCCTCCGGCAGGCTCAACTCCGAGGGCCGGCGCCGGTGGTGGGGCGTACCCGGCCGCACGTTGGAGGCCGTCCTCGAGTACATCGAGGGCGGCAACACGCCGTGCCTCGAGTACCCCGCTCCCCCGACCTTCTCACGCCGTCGTGGGAGCTCCTGGACGCCGAGGCGTATGGAGCGGCCCGGCGCATCCTCCTCCTTGTCCGGCCGCTCGTCGGGCTCTCCCTGCCTCCGCCCTGTCAAGCCGGAGCCCCAGGACACGCCGGTCAGCGCGTGCACCCGCAGCTCCTCCGGCGTCCGCATCGGCGACTCCACCCCCCATCCAGCCACTTCGTCCTCGTCGAGCCCAAGCCGGAGCCCAGCCTCCCCCCGAAGTACGAGGAGATAGCCCGGCGCGGCTTCTCCGACGAGGACGCCCTGCAGTGGGCGCGGGACGACTACCTCCGCGACGAGATGGTCCGGCAGCGCCGGGCCCTGGAGGATATCGAAGCTCGCAAGCGCGGGCGCGAGGACGAGCACGGCGTCGTCATCCTCAACAGTGACGACGAGGAGGCCGCCCCCGGACCGTCCAACCCGACGCGCCAACCGGGGGAGGGATGCAGTAGGGACGGCGGCGGCGAAGGCGGCGACGACGACGACGACGGCGGCGACTACACGTGGTTCTACAGCCTCCTCGGCGTGTAGAACTGTGAGGCCGGCGGCGGGCGGCGGGGAGCGGCGAGGCGAACGGCGAGGAGCGGCAATGGAGATGGCGAGTGGCGGCCCCTAGTAGTTTTTTTTTCTTTTTTTTTGTAAAATATGTTTAAGTTTGAACGAACTCGCCGAAGTTTGCAATAAATTTGGCCATTATTATGCCGTGTTTAGATTTTTCAAAATAACATGGACGCCGTGACTGGGGACATTACGCCCCCAGCGCGCGGGTTAACGCCGGTGCGTCCCCAGGGGACGATTTTTAGCCCCTCTTGAGAAGCCAACGACCGGAGATGCTCTTACAATCCTCTGACTGCACCAGTCGCATCACGAAAGACAAGCCCCCATCCACCGCTAGTAGTCTGTGCGTTGAAAGCCCCATCAGTATTAATTTTAAGCCTGTCAATCCCACGCAGCCTGACGCACTTGAGCAGCCCTAATCCCAATTGGGATCGCTTTCTCCCCAGCATTTATTTTATTCCTCCTATGCCACCACTTCCACAACATGCATGCAACGAGCACTTTCTTTGGTTCTTCAATACTCCTATTTCTCAACACATGCACAACAGACTTTGCATTATTTTTAATTTCTTTTGCGAATGGAGACTTTGCATTATCAACACACACACATCTGCAGCCTCACGTCCTCCAGATCTAGCTGCCGCCAAAGCTGCTTCACCTCTTTACATTTCAAAAATAGATGCGCACCATCTTCGTTTAATCTCCGGCAACACACACAAAGTTTCTCACAATCCATTCCCCTACGACTAATATTCACTTTCAGCGGCAGACTATTATGAGTAAATCTCCACATGAACTGCTTAACTTTAGGCTGACAGGGGTACTCCGAATTTCATGGCAAATTTTAACATGCTCCCTCTGACCCCCTCTTTTTACATGTGAGGTAAGAAGGTAAGAGTTAATCACACCATTAATCAATGAGATCAACGGCTCAGATCTATTAAGAGGTGAGGATGTTCAAATTGCTCGAATTTCATTCCACTGGAACTCACCTTGATCATTGGTAGAAGAGGAAACTGGCTCACCATCCCTCTCCGCAATGTATAGCTGGTACGCTGACTTGACTGAGAACAACCCCTTCCTATCATAGTGCCAGGCATAAAAGTCCTCAAAGTCTTCCCGGATGGGTGTTGCCAAAATAATCTGAGCATCCTCCTCCCAGAAAATATCCCTGACCAACGTCTCATCCCACATCATGGTAGTACGATCGATTAATTCCAAGACTTTCGTGAGAATGCACTGTCCCCTCAGAGTACATGGCCGACGCGACCCGTCTCTTGCGAGTCAAGGATCCTGCCATATGTTTACATTAGACCCATCACCAAATCTGTAAATGAGCACTTTTTTATAGTACCTCAACCCCTCTAAGTATACGTCTCCAAGTATAAGAAATATCAGGTTTACTTTCGGCCTCAAGGATGGAAGATGTTGGAAAGTACTTCGCCCTTTAGTACATGAGCACAAAGAGAATCTGGTTCAATGAGGCCGGCGTGGATTTGGTCGAGGAACTGACGGGGGGTTGGGGAAGAACCTTTTTTTAGACAGTTTGGAGAAGAACTTTGCTCAGAGCATCAGGAGCGCTCTATATGGGCCGCCCACCCTTCGACCATCACGGGCTTTCGGCCCGTAAACACTTGGGCCAAGGCCTCCCATTCTTTCCACCCCTAAAAAAAGGCGAGTATTAGGCGCCGGTCGACCGGCCCAAACGCGCAGCCACCCGATACGACCACACGATTTGCCTCGCACATGTCTCTTTTTTCTCGCGAACGAGGCCAATCGTGCACATCCCGTGCTTGCTTGTCTATGCCTCCGCGGCCTCCTGCCTCTAGCTCCATGGCACCACTTGTCGGCTCGCAGTCGCCGCTCGCCTCCGCAACTCGCTGGGCTCGATGGTTGCATCGCTCCTGCCCCGCCTATGTCTGCCTCCCCCCATGCAGCAAAACGAATCGTCGGTTCCAGCAAAATTGGAGGCTGACTCCAGCAAAATGGTGCGCCGGTCCAGTTTTGCAATTTCCTAGCTCCCCTGACACATCTCACATGAGGGAGAAAAAGAAGCCGCCGGCGTTGTGCTATGGATAAAGCTGGTTCCAGCAGAATAATTCGCTGGTCCCAGTAAAATAATTCGCTGGTTCAGCAAAAAGATGGATAAAACAAAAAAAAATCAAAACCACATGATGGTAACAAAAATTAAATACGATGGTAGCAAAAACAAAGAACGATGGTAGCAAAAATTTGGAATTGGTTTCAGCAAAAAAGTCAAAGACATGAGGCAGCAAAAATTAAAAAGAACGGTAGTAGAAAAAATCATTGACGGTGGCAACAAAAATTGAAGCTGGATCCAACAAAAAACACCCCCAGTTACAAATCCGAGCAAAAAAATCACTGATTCCAACAAAACAAAGACCCAGTTGTAGCAAAAATTGCTGCCCATTGCAGCTCCCGTCGAGGCGGGTTCCAGCAACTCCGGCGTGGTGTGCAGCAGCGGGTGCCGCCATGCATTCCCTTGGTACAACTGGAGCAACTCCGGCGTGGTGCGCGACTGGACAACTCGCGGTGGTGGTGCACAGCAGACAGCTCGCGGCGGTGGTGCTAGTATAGCTCGCAACGGCGGCGCGCGGTCATGAGTCAGTGATGCATTGCAGGATTTGTGGTGTCTGGTGTGTTGGAGAAGAAAGGGGAGAAAGAGAGATGGGATGCATCGGTGTGAGAGAGAAAACGAGAGATGAGAGAGCCTACAGGGGAGAAGTCTGTTTTAAACCTTGTCTTCGTTCGACCCGGCGAATTCGAACCCCAACCTTTAAATCCCAGAAATCGGCACCCCCACCTCTCTAATCCCAGTTCTTTGCACCCTTAAGCTCGTTCCCAAACAGGGATTCGCTGACGTGCGATTGGGATTGCTGACTCAGCTCTTGTTGATCGTGGGTCCAACTGGTTCAGGCACGGGGATAACTGGCTGAACCGAACCATCTCGCCTGTTCGCTGTTCTGTTCGCCCCATCATCTCCCTTCTCCCCTAACGCATCAACTTCTCCTCCGCGGCGACGATGGCGAACAGCGGATGATCGTAGCCACCTCCGACTAGCACTCCTGCAGAACAAGAGCAGGTACACGATGTTCTTCCCGAGCGTCCAGTCGCTGCTTTTTTGGGGGAAATTTGACACTCTTGCGGGCGCTAGGTTTAGGGTTCTACAGGTGTTCAAGCTGGATTTTTTTGGGGTTTAATTTTCGCTAAGGTCAGATGGTTTTGTTTCTAGTTCTAGTTCAATTATGTTTATGTATTTGCTGTAATGTAGGATTTTGTCGCTGAAAACATGGATCCAGCAGAAGTGTTGACGGTCAGATTCCACTTTGGGGGAGAGTTCATACGGATTGGTCCATCGCTTGATTATGTGGGTGGAGATATTGGAATGTCAGAGATTGAGCGGGACAAGGTCTCTCTGCCAGAGCTGAAAGGCTTTTTAGGAGATCATATGACAGTGAAGGAAAGCATGAAGTTCCATTTTTTGTTGCCTGGCAGGGAGTTGATAAGCAGGGCTGCAGCAGCTAGAGCTTCAGCTGTACCAAGCTCTCAAGCTGCTGGATCAAGCTTTCAAGCTGCAGGATCAAGCTCTCAAGCTGCTGCATCTACCTTCAGACCACCCAGAGTGACTAGAAGTTCATCCGCTTCTGCTGGAGGGAGTGGGAAAGGAGTTGGAAGAGGGATAGGATCTGGAAGAGGGAGAGGAGCTAGAGAAGGGACAGGATTCATGCCATATTTCACTGCTAGTGGGAATTACTAGAGTTCCTTGATGATGTGGTTATTTTGGAAAGTGTCAGAATGAACTAGTGCTTGTATGGAAGTGTCAGTATGAAGTACTGCTTATGATTGTAGTTTTAATATCAACTCTAGTTTTATGATGTGAACATGGTCCTTCCGGTACTAATAAATGACCACTATTTATGTTTAATATCGCCTGATGCTTGTGATCCCTAAGTGCATTTCGTGTTACTGCCAAACGAGCAATATTTGTTTAAGTTTAGTGTTATTGTCAAATGATCCTGAATGTACTGCATGTTTGCTGCAAAATGGTCACTGTTACTGTCAAATGACCACTTTGAAATTTGGTGTTGAGTGTACTGTGCTGGTACTGCCAATTGATCGATGTAAATGTGCTTGTTCCTCTTAAAGTATGTCCATGTAGTTCTTCTTGCAGTCAAAAAAATGTCTGTGTACTGTATTTGTATTGTACACTCACATCCAGTCAAAAACTGGAAAATTTTGCTGTAGAAAGTATCAAAAGGTGAAAACTTTAGCTGTCAAAACTGAGAAATTCAGACATACACAACTCATTTGAGTTTTCTAAATTCATTCCAATATGATTCAGATACACAGCGACTAAACCATGCGACTAAACCAGCCACAAAGATCATCAAACCATAAACTGCACATTTATACATCTGAATCACATCTTTCCTGTAACACCTATCACTAATTTCTGAAATTACTTCAGTCTTCTTCTCCAATTCCTCAATGAATGCAGCAACTTCTCTCTCACTGGATTGACTAGCAACAGCAGCCTCAAGCATCCACACTTTGTCCTGATGATCTCCCAACAAATCACGGATAAATGGTGTTGTTGGCCCGTCATGCCATTCGATGAACCCATGCTGTCCAATTGGAAAACAAATTTCAGAACAAGAGAAGTAGAACAGAGGGGAACAGAGAGAGCAAACAAGGGGTGAAATTTAGCTTACCAAGAGAGCTGACCCTCCTACGCCTCTCCTTCGAATCCCGCCACTGCGGGAAGATGATAAGCACGGACGACATCGTCAATCGCCTCCGCCAGTGGTCGCCGCCGCGGGCCGCCTCCGCCAGTGGCCGCCGCGGGCCGCCTCCGCCAGTGGTCGCCGCCGTGGGTCGCCTCCGCCAGCGTCCGCCGCGGGCCGCCTCCGCCAGTGGTCGCCGCCGCGGGTAGCCTCCGCCAGTGGTGTCAGCACCAAGGCACTGACGACAGTCAGGGACGGCGGCAAGCAGAGGACAGGAGAAGTGAGCGGGTAATTCAAGTGGCAAGTGGGCCTTGGGTGCGTGTGTGGGCGTTGAGTAGTGGGCCGGCCCGGCCCATAATCGAACCGTGCATATATAAGCAACGGTCATCTTCTGTAAGGATGATCAATCATTTGAAATGAAATTCTGAATCTTATCCCCTCGCTGCCTTCTCCGACCTTCCTACCTCTCTCTCTCGATCTGGGTCTTCTCCTCCACCTCCGATTCCCTGCTCCGGCGAACCTCGCTGCCCCTAGGGCGTGACAATCTGGTATCAGAGCCGTCGCTCCGCCGCACCCATTTTTTTTCCCGAATCGTACCCGGCAAATCCAAGGCGACGGTCGCGGATCCCCTTTGGGTTGATTTGCGTAATTCCCGACCTGAGGTGGGTTGATTTGGGGGAAAACGAGCCGCGATGACGACATTCAAGCCGAACCCGCAGACGCGCTTCCTCGCGGATGAGATGGAGGCGCTGCAGGAGCGGATGCTGTAGGAATTCGCCGAGTTGCGTGCGGCGCAGAGCAAGCTGACGGTCGTCGACGGCATCAGCGCACAGCTCGAAGCCCTCGACGCCAAGCTCACCGAGCAGTCGGCCCGCATCGACCAGGTCCAGATGAAGGTGAACCTCTCGTGCGACGCCCTGGGAAAGGTTCAGCAAGAGCAAGCGCACGCCGTTCACCTGGGGAAGCAACCCATGCCGCACGAATTTGGCGAGAGTTCATCCCCAACAGCCTCAGCAGTGATGAACGGGATTTTGGGTGCCATGCCAGGGCCACCACCACCATGTCCGCCTCTGCGTTTCTCCCAGGTACATCATCCAGCCCCAATTGATCACGCGGCAGTTCAGGGAACAGAGGATCAATCGAGCAGACGGCAATGGATGCCTAAGATGGATTTCCCTCGATTTGATGGCACGGATGTTAGGATCTGGTTGGACAAGTGCGAGGCCTTTTTTCGTCTGTACCACATCCCGGATAACTTCAGAGTCACGTCTGCTTCTCTGTACCTCACTGACAATGCAGCACACTAGTATCAGGCGTTCAAACAGCAGAGTGCCTTTCATACATGGGAGCAGTTTTGTGCTGCAGTGTTACAGGAATTTGATGTGAATATACATAGAGAAAGGATGAAAGAGTTAATGATACTCAAGCAAAGTGGTTCAGTGGATGAATATAAACAGCAGTTCCAGCAATTAGTTTATCACATCAGGCTCTATGAGCCGACCATCAGCAACACCTTCCTGGTCACTCGTTTTGTTATGGGGCTGAAGGAAGAGCTTCGTGCAGCAGTGGAAATACAGCTACCAGCAACGGTGCAGTTGGCCGCTATGTATGCAGTGGTACAAGAGAGATTGACACAGCAACAGAAATACTTCAAATCAACATATTCAAAAAATTCAGTTACCAGGAATGAAAATAAGCAGAGTTTTGCTCCAGGGGAATTGTGGAAGGCAAAGCAACTTAAGGAATATCGCAGAGCAAATGGGTTATGCTATGGATGTGGAGAAAAGTATGCCCCAGGTCATACCTGTAAACCCACAGTTGCACCTGCAACTCATTTGAAAGCAGCAGAGCTGGTAGATCCTCACGAAATTATATCAGATGCAGTGCTGGATGCCTTAGTGGACAACTACCAGGAAGAGTGTGCCACCATCTCTGACACAACTCTGTCGGGTGCATCCCATCCCAAAACCATTCAGCTCAGGGCTCTGATTGGAAATCAGGTGGTGTTAATACTGCTGGATTCAGGGAGCACTCATACATTTGTGGATCAAGCATTGTTGGACAGAGTTGCAGTACCTTCCCAGACAATGAAGAAACCCATGCAAGTAAAAGTAGCAAATGGAGGACTGGTAGATTGCACCAAGTTTGTACCTGAACTTACCTGGCGGATTCAGGGGCATAGTTTGAATATCAGCAGAAAACTGTCAGGTTGCAAGGGGTACTGCCAGCTAGAACAGAAACAATTAAGGAAGTATCAATGGAACAACTCAAAAAGTGGGAAAAGGGAAATGACATATGGGAAACAACCATGCTACATTATATGGTTGTCAGTCCTCGTTCTGAAATACCTGAAGAGTTCAGCAAGTGCTCCAAGCAAACAAAGTTGTGTTCAATGATCCCAAAACCCTACCTCCACAGAGAGAATTTGATCATGAAATACATCTTGTACCTGGAGCAGTTCCTGTAAACTGCAGGCCTTACAGGTACTCTCCACAGCAAAAGGATGAAATTGAACGACAAGTGTCTGAAATGCTACAGTCAGGCCTTATTACACCCAGTTTAAGTCCTTTTGCCTCACCTGTTCTGCTAGTCAAGAAGAAAGATGGCACCTGGAGGTTTTGTGTGGACTATAGAAGACTAAATGAGGTCATGATTAAGAACAAATTTCCTCTGCCTGTCATTGATGAGCTGTTGGATGAATTAGGGGGAGCTAAATGGTTTTCTAAGCTGGATCTCAAGTCAGGATATCACCAAATTTGTATGGCAGAAGCAGATGAGTTCAAAACAGCTTTTAAGACTCACAATGGACAGTACCAGTTCAAGGTGGTGCCCTTTGGCCTAGCCACAGCACCAGCTACATTTCAGTGCTTTATGAACTACATATTCAAAGGCTCTAACAGAAAGTTTGTCTTAATTTTCATGGATGACATATTGGTTTTCAGTGGTACTTTAGAGGAGCACATAGTTCATCTTCAATCAGTGTTTGATATGTTGAAAGCAAACAATTTGGTGGTGAAGGAAAGCAAGTGTTCTTTTGCACATCACTCCATGGAGTACCTTGGTCACATTATTTCTGACAAAGGAGTAAGCACTGATCCTGCAAAAACTGCTGCAATGTTAGATTGGCCAACTCCCACCAATGTCACTGAACTGAGGGGTTTCCTAGGTCTCACTGGCTACTACAAAAAGTTTGTTCAAAATTATGGTCTGTTAGCTAAGCCTCTCACAGCCTTACTGAAGAAGCAGTCATTTCAGTGGAATACAGATGCTGACACTGCATTTCAGTCCCTCAAACAAGCTACGGCCACAACACCTGTATTGGCATTACCAGATTTCAATAAAACCTTCACCATTGAGACAGATGCTTGCAATACTGGCATTGGCGCAGTGCTCACACAGTCAGGCCACCCTGTTGCTTACAACAGTAAAGCTCTGGGAGTAAACAGTCAAAAAGTGTCAATATATGAAAAAGAATTTCTGGCTATCATGATGGCCATTGTGAAGGAAATATGCCCTAGAGGCAATAATAAAGTTATTATTTATTTCCTCATATCATGATAAATGTTTATTATTCATGCTAGAATTGTATTAACCGGAAACATAATACATGTGTGAATACATAGACAAACATATAGTCACTAGTATGCCTCTACTTGACTAGCTCATTAATTAAAGATGGTTATGTTTCCTAACCATAGACATGTGTTGTCATTTGATTAATGGGATCACATCATTAGGAGAATGATGTGATTGACATGACCCATTCCGTTAGCCTAAGCACTTGATCGTTTAGTATATTGCTATTGCTTTCTTCATGACTTATACATGTTCCTGTAACTATGAGATTATGCAACTCCCGTTTACCGGAGGAACACTTTGGGTGCTACCAAACGTCACAATGTAACTGGGTGATTATAAAGGAGTACTACAGGTGTCTCCAAAGGTACATGTTGGGTTGGCGTATTTCGAGATTAGGTTTTGTCACTCCGATTGTCGGAGAGGTATCTCTGGGCCCTCTCGGTAATGCACATCACTATAAGCCTTACAAGCAATGTAGCTAATGAGTTAGTTATGGAATGATGCATTACGTAACAAGTAAAGAGACTTGCCGGTAATGAGATTGAACTAGGTATTAGATACCGACGATCGAATCTCAGGCAAGTAACATACCGATGACAAAGGGAACAACGTATGCTGTTATGCGTTTGACCGATAAAGATCTTCGTAGAATATGTAGGAGCGAATATGAGCATCCAGGTTCCGCTATTGGTTATTGACCGAGAATAGTTCTAGGTCATGTCTACATAGTTCTCGAACTCGTAGGGTCCGCACGCTTAACGTTACGATGATAGTTTTATTATGAGTTTATATATTTTGATGTACCGGAGGTTGTTCGGAGTCTCGGATGTGATCCAGGACATGACGAGGAGTCTCGAAATGGTCGAGACATAAAGATTGATATATTGGAAGCCTATATTTGGATATCGGAAACGTTCCGGGAGAAACCGGGATTTTTCCGGAGTACCGGGG
>NC_041383.1:721934340-721944973 GCF_002162155.2 Triticum dicoccoides
ATGAGGGAGAAGAGGAGGGCCGGCTAGGGCAGGCCGCGCGCCCCCTCTCCCCTAGTCCGAATAGGACAAGGAGGGGGGGCGGCGCCCCCCTTTCCTCTTTTCCCTCCCCCCTTTCCTTCTCCACCAAGGCAAGAGGGAGTAGGACTCCTCCAGGCGCACCCCTTGGGGGCCGGCTGCACCTCCCCCTCCCTCCTTTATATACAGGGCAGGGGGCACCCTAGAACACACAAGTTGATCTACGTGATCGTTCCTTAGCCATGTGCGGTGCCCCCCTCCACCATATTCCACCTCAGTCATATCGTCGCGAAGCTTAGGCGAAGCCCTGCGCCGGTAGAACATCATCATCGTCACCACGCCGTCGTGCTGACAGAACTCATCCCCAACACTTTGCTGGATTGGAGTCCGGGGATCGTCATCGAGCTGAACGTGTGCTGAACTCGGAGGTGCCGTACGTTCGGTACTTGGATCGGTCGGATCGTGAAGACGTACGACTACATCAACCGCGTTGTCATAACGCTTCCGCTTACGGTCTACGAGGGTACGTGGACATTACTCTCCCCTCTCGTTGCTATGCATCACCATGATCTTGCGTGTGCGTAGGAAATTTTTTGAAATTACTACGTTCCCCAACAGTGGTATTAGAGCCTGGTTTTATGCGTAGATGTCATATGCACGAGTAGAACACAAGTGAGTTGTGGGCGATACAAGTCATACTGCTTACCAGCATGTCATACTTTGGCTCAGCGGTATTGTGAGATGAAGCGGCCCGGACCGACATTACGCGTACGCTTAAGCGAGACTGGTTTCACCGTTACGAGCACTCGTGCTTAAAGGTGACTGGCGGGTGTCTGTCTCTCTCACTTTAGCTGAATCGAGTGTGGCTACGTCCGGTCCTTGCGAAGGTTAAAACAGCATTAACTTGACGAACTATCGTTGTGGTTTTGATGCGTAGGTAAGAACGGTTCTTGCTAAAGCCCGTAGCAGCCACGTAAAATATGCAACAACAAAGTAGAGGATGTCTAACTTGTTTTTGCAGGGCATGTTGTGATGTGATATGGTCAAGACGTGATGCTATATTTTATTGTATGATATGATCATGTTTTGTAACCGAAGTTATCGGCAACTGGCAGGAGCCATATGGTTGTCGCTTTATTGTATGAAATGCAAACACCCTGTAATTGCTTTACTTTATCACTAAGCGGTAGCGATAGTCGTAGAAGCAATAGATGGCGTAACAACAACGATGCTACGATGGAGATCAAAGTGTCGTGCCGGTGACGATGGTGATCACGATGGTGCTTCGAAGATGGAGATCACAAGCACAAGATGATGATGGCCATATCATATCACTTATATTGATTGCATGTGATGTTTATCCTTTATGCATCTTATCTTGCTTTGATTGACGGTAGCATTTTAAGATGATCTCTCATTAAATTATCAAGAAGTGTTCTCCCTGAGTATGCACCGTTGCGAAAGTTCTTCGTGCTGAGACACCACGTGATGATCGGGTGTGATAGGCTCTACGTCCAAATACAACGGGTGCAAAACAGTTGCACACCCGGAATACTCAGGTTAAACTTGACGAGCCTAGCATATAACAGATATGGCCTCGGAACACGGAGACCGAAAGGTCGAGCGTGAATCATATAGTAGATATGATCAACATATTGATGTTCACCGTTGAAACTACTCCATCTCACGTGATCATCGGACACGGTGTAGTTGATATGGATCACGTAATCACTTAGAGGATTAGAGGGATGTCTATCTAAGTGGGAGTTCTTAAGTAATATGATTAATTGAACTTTAATTTATCATGAACTTAATCCTGGTAGTATTTTGCAAATTATGTTGTAGATCAATAGCTTGCGTTGTTGCTTTCATATGTTTATTTTGATATGTTCCTAGAGAAAATTGTGTTGAAAGATGTTAGTAGCAATGATGCGGATTGGATCCGTGATCTGAGGTTTATCCTCATTTCTGCACAGAAGAGTTATGTCCTTAAATGCACCGTTAGGTGACAAACGTATTGCAGGAGCAGATGCAGACGTTAGGAACGTTTGGCTAGCTCAAAATGATGACTACTTGATAGTTTAGTGCACCATGCTTAAACGGCTTAGAATCGGGACTTCAAAGACGTTTTGAACGTCATGGACCATATGAGATGTTCCAGGAGTTGAAGTTAATATTTCAAGCAAATACCCGAGTTGAGAGATATGAAGCCTTCAACAAGTTCTATAGCTAAAAGATGGAGGAGAATCGCTCAACTAGTGAGCAAGTGCTTAGATTGTCTGAGTACTACAATCGCTTGAATCAAGTGGGAGTTAATCTTCCAGATAAGATAGTGATTGGCAGAGTTCTCTAGTCACCATTACCAAGTTACTAGAACTTCGTGATGAACTATAATGCAAGGGATGACGAAAACGATTCCCGAGCTCTTCGTGATGCTGAAATCGACGAAGGTAGAAATCAAGAAAAGAGCATCAAGTGTTGATGATTGACAAGACCACTAGTTTCAAGAAAAGAGCAAAGGGAAAGAAAGGGAACTTCAACTAAGAATGACAAACAAGTTGTCACTCCCGCGAAGAAGCCCAAAGCTGAACCAAAGCCTGAAACTGAGTACTTACACTACAAAGGAAATGGTCACTGGAAACGGAAATACCCTGAATATTTGGTGGATAAGAAGGATGGCAAACTGAACAAGGGTATATTTGATATACAGGTTATTGATGTGTACCTTACTAGTGTTTATAGTAACCCCTGGGTATTTGATACTTGTTCGGTTGCTACGATTAGTAACTCGAAACAGGAGTTACAGAATAAACAGAAACTAGTTGAGGGTGAAGTGATGATGTGTGTTGGAAGTGGTTCTAAGACTGATATGATCATCATCGCACACTCCCTATACTTTCGGGATTAGTGTTAAACCTAAATAAATGTTATTTGGCATTTGCGTTGAACATGAATATGATTTGATCATGTTTATTGTGATACGGTTATTCATTTAAAGTCAAAGAATAATTGTTGTTCTGTTTACATGAATAAAACCTTCGATGGTCATACACCCAATAAAAATAGTTTGTTGGATCTGATCATAGTGATACACATATTCATAATATTGATGCCAAAAGATGCAAAGTTAATAATAATAGTGCAACTTATTTGTGGCACTGCCGTTTGGGTCATGTCGGTGTAAAGCGCATGAAGAAACTCCATAAAGATGGATTTTTGGAATCACTTGGTTATGAATCATTTGATGCTTGCGAACCGTGCCTTTTGGGCAAGATGACTAAAACTCCGTTCTCCGGAACAATGGAATGAGATACTGACTTATTGGAAATAATACATACCAATGTATGGGATCCGATGAGTGTTAAGGCTTGTGGCTAGTATCGTTATTTTCTAACCTTCACAGATGATTTGAGCAGATATGGGTATATCTACTTAATGAAGCACAAGTCTGAAACATTTGAAAAGTTCAAAGAAGTTCAGAGTGAAGTGGAGAATCATCATAACAAGAAAATAAAGTTTCTACGATCTGATTATGGAGACAAATATTTGAGTTATGAGTTTGGTCTTGAAGTAAAACAAGGTGGAATAGTTTCACAAACTCATGCCACCTGGAACACTACAGCATTATGCTGTGTCCGAACGTCGTAACCGCACTTTATTGGATATGGTGCGATCTATGATGTCTCTTATCGGTTTACCACTATCGTTTTGGGGTTTATGCATTAGAGACAACTGCATTCACATTAAATAGGGCACCATCTAAATCCGTTGAGACGACACCGTATGAACTATGGTTTAGCAATGAACCTAAGCTGTCGTTTCTTAAAGCTTGGAGTTGCGATGCTTATATGAAAAAGGGTTTCAACCTGATAAGCTCGAACCCAAATCGAAGAAGTGCGTCTTCATAGAATACCCAAAGGTAACTATTGGGTACACCTTCTATCACAGATCCGAAGGCAAGTTATTCGTTGCTAAGATGGATCCTTTCTAGAGAAGAAGTTTCTCTCGAAAGAAGTGAGTGGGAGGAAAGTAGAACTTGATGAGGTAATTGTACCTTCTCCCTTATTGGAAAGTAGTTCATCACAGAAATCAGTTCCAGTGATTCCTACACCAATTAGTGAGGAAGTTAATGATGATGATCATGAAACTTCAGATCAAGTTGCTGCCAAACCTCGTAGGTCTTCCAGAGTAAGATCCGCACCAGAGTGGTACGGTAATCATGTTCTGGAAGTCATGTTACTAGACCATGATGAACCTACGAACTATGAGGAAGCGATGATGAGCCCAGATTCCACGAAATGGCTTGAGGCCATAAAATCTGAGATATGATCCATGTATGAGAACAAAGTATGGACTTTGATTGACTTGCTCAATGATCAGCAAGTCATGTTAAATAAATGGATCTTCAAGAGGAAGACGGACACTGATAGTAGTGTTACTATCTACTAAGCTCGACTTGTTGCGAAATGTTTTCAACAAGTTCAAGGTGTTGAATACGATGAGATTTTCTCACTCGTATCGAAGCTTAAGTCTGTCTGAATCATGTTAGCAATTGCCACATTTTATGAAATCTGGCAAATGGATGTCAAAACTACATTCCTTAATGGATTTATTAAAGAAGAGTTGTATATGATGCAACCAGAAAGTTTTTGTCAATCCTAAAGATGCTAACAAAGTGTGCAAGCTCCAAGAATCCATCAATGGACTGGTGCAAGCATCTCAGAGTTGGAATATACGCTTTCATGAGTTAATCAAAGCATATGGTTTTATACAGACTTTTGGAAAGAACTGTATTTACAAGAAAGTGAGTGGGAGCACTACAACATTTCTGATAAGTATATGTGAATGACATATTATTAATTGGAAATGATGTAGAATTTTCTGGAAAGCATAAAGGAGTGTTTGAAAGGAGTTTTTCAAAGAAAGACCTCGGTGAAGCTGCTTACACATTGAGCATCAAGATCTATATAGATAGATCAAGACGCTTGATAAGTTTTTCAATGAGTACATACCTTGATAAATTTTTTGAAGTAGTTCAAAATGGAACAGTCAAAGAAAGAGTTCTTGCCTGTGTTGCAAGGTGTGAAGTTGAGTAAAGACTCAAAACCCGACTATGGCAGAAAATACAAAGAGAATGAAAAGTCATTCCCTATGCCTCAGTCATAGGTTCTATAAAGTATGCTATGCTGTGAACCTGACCTATTGTATACCTTGCTCTGTGTTTGGCAAAGGAATACAATTTTGATCTAATAGTAGATCACTGGAACAACGGTCAAGAATATCCTTAGTGAGGACTAAGGAGATGTTTCTCGATTATGGAGGTGATAAAAAAGTTCGTCGTAAAAGTTACATCGGTGCAAACTTTTACACTGATCCAGATAACTCTAAGTCTCAATCTGGATACATATTGAAAGTGGGAGCAATTAGCTAGAGTAGCTTCGTGCAGAGCATTGTAGACATAGAATATTTGCAAAATACATACGGCTCTGAATGTGACAGGCCCGTTGACTAAGCTTCTCTCACAAGCAAAACATGATCACACCTTAGTACTCTTTGGGTGTTAATCACATAGTGATGTGAACTAGATTATTGACTCTAGTAAACCCTTTGGTTGTTGGTCACATGACGATGTGAACTATGGGTGTTAATCACATACATATGTGAATATTGGTGTTGAATCACATGATGATGTGAACTAGATTATTGACTCTAGTGCAAGTGGGAGACTGAAGGAAATATGCCCTAGAGGCAATAATAAAGTTATTATTTATTTCCTCATATCATGATAAATGTTTATTATTCATGCTAGAATTGTATTAACCGGAAACATAATACATGTGTGAATACATAGACAAACATATAGTCACTAGTATGCCTCTACTTGACTAGCTCATTAATTAAAGATGGTTATGTTTCCTAACCATAGACATGTGTTGTCATTTGATTAATGGGATCACATCACTAGGAGAATGATGTGATTGACATGACCCATTCCGTTAGCCTAAGCACTTGATCGTTTAGTATATTGCTATTGCTTTCTTCATGACTTATACATGTTCCTGTAACTATGAGATTATGCAACTCCCGTTTACCGGAGGAACACTTTGGGTGCTACCAAACGTCACAACGTAACTGGGTGATTATAAAGGAGTACTATAGGTGTCTCCAAAGGTACATGTTGGGTTGGCGTATTTCGAGATTAGGTTTTGTCACTCCGATTGTCGGAGAGGTATCTCTGGGCCCTCTCGGTAATGCACATCACTATAAGCCTTGCAAGCAATGTAGCTAATGAGTTAGTTACGGAATGATGCATTACGTAACGAGTAAAGAGACTTGCCGGTAACGAGATTGAACTAGGTATTAGATACCGACGATCGAATCTTAGGCAAGTAACATACCGATGACAAAGGGAACAACGTATGCTGTTATGCGGTTTGACCGATAAAGATCTTCGTAGAATATGTAGGGGCCAATATGAGCATCCAGGTTCCACTATTGGTTATTGACCGAGAATAGTTCTAGGTCATGTCTACATGGAGAATCTGGACTGGTACTTGGCAATTTCCTTATGGAGCGTCTCATGGAGGCTATAGAAGCTCATGATGAACCATAGAAGGCTGGCAAGCGAGGAGTTGATGAGGATCACGCACGCAGCCTTTGACAACTAGCGCCTGTCGTGGTTCTAAACCTGACAGTAGAAAGGGGGTAGGTATGGAGAGCAAGATCTTAGCTATGGTGAAGATGTACACACGAGATTTATGAGTTCATGCCCTTCTCTGAGGAAGTAATAGCCCTACGTCTCGGTGCCCAGAGGCGGTCGATTGGATTATGTGTGTTGTATTACAGGGAGTGCGAACCCTTATGCCAGAGGAGGGGGGTGGCTTATATAGAGTGCGCCAGGACCCCAGCCTGCCTCCATTACAAGGGAACTAATGTACGTAAAGTAAGGGGCATTACTAGTAACGCCAGCATTAAGTACTCTTAATGCCCATGAAGACTAAGGAGTGAATATCTGGCCATTGCGCGTCCTACCGACTCCTGGTATTTGACGTAGTCGAGTGGTTCCCATATGGTCGAGTGAAGGTAGATAATTTTGGTCGAGTGATTGCATCGTCGAGTGGATTCTTGGTCTTCTCATCTTCTGGGGTATTGACCTTGGGTAGGGTGTGTAGGTCAGGCCTATGACCCTACCCCAGGTCTGTATCCTCATCAGTAGCCCCCGAATGGATTAAGGCGTGAGTAAAAGGTAGGTTGAAGTTGAACCCGTTCCGAGCTTCGGGACTTTGAGAGTGCTTTCTGTAAGTCTGAACGCCTGCGTTGATATTTGACATCGACTCAGTTGCCTTGATCCATTCAGCGGACAGTCGAATGAATTGTTGATCTCGTGTGCCGAGTGTTATGTTGGAGCGTGGGATCTTTGGGCACGATTGTCTGCTGTCAGGACCCCGACTCGATGTCACATCGATCTAGCCGGTAACACCTCATATCACTTTGCGGCCTCACGCACGGTATCCCCACGGGTGTCGCCTTACCTTTGCCCGGGACCGTTTGCGCCTTTTGGCTCACGTATATGATAGTGTCGCTAGCATCCATATGATAAAGAGCCCGGGCTGACATGACTAGTCGTAAACCCAAAGTGGCACAGACTTACAGGGACAGGCATCCATGACCCAACTTCGAACGTGTCGGTCATCAGCAAGTGGGTCCGGGCTGTAGCACTGGGCTAGCAGGACTCCGGTAAACTGGGCTGTAGCGGGCTAACAGGACTCCGGTACTCAAAGCGTGACATTTCCCCGAAGGGACAGACACAGGAACGAAGAAGGACACATGCCGGCCAGCCTAAGTGTTCCAGAGCAGTAGCAAGCTACCATGGCTCAGCGGTAACACTAGGAGACATTTCCCGGTAAGAGAGGCTACTAAAGATAAACAACTAGATAGTCAGATCCCACACATACCAAGCATTTCAATCATACACACAATATGCTCGATATGTGCAAATACAACGAAGCATCACAACATGACTCTACGACATAAGTACTTTATTTAAGGCTCAGGGAGCCATACATAACATACACAAAGGTACGGGTCTCACGACCCAACATACAAGTCATACAGTCATACAAACCAGCAGCGGAAGTAACTTGTCTGAGTACAGACAACTAGTAAAATAAAAGAGGCTTGGAAAGCATAGCTATACTACGTGGTCCTTCACAAGCTCAGGGTCACCACCTGGGTCTTTAGCCTACTCGTTGGTGTCAACGTCTACATAGAACCCATCAGAAGGGGTTGCAGCGTCTTCTGTAAAAATGTAGATTATAGCAACATGAGTACAAAGGTACTCAGCAAGACTTACATCAGATCCTACATACATGCATATTATCAAGAAGGGTTGGTGGAGTTATTGCAGCAGGCCAGCTTTGACTCTTGGCTAGACCATCCTACGATACTCCAACTTGAAATGGTTTTGTGCACACGAGTCCACTACTCACCACTTCAATACACTACCGAGGATCCACCTCCGTCTTCCTACGGAAGAGCCATCCTCGGCACTCACACTTATCTTGAGGCTTTTAGCAGTTTCCATTTACTTGTCTATGAACTGTATAGGCAACCAAGTAGTCCTTTACCGCGGACGCGGCTATTCGAATAGATTATGATAACCCTGCAGGGGTGTACTTCTTCATACATGTTTCCACCACTTAGCGTCTGCACACGACATGTGCTCGGCAGACTTCAAGCGAAAGCCGACGTGGGTGTAGACCACGACCTACCTAAACACTTAAGCCTCTAGTCCAGGTTTATCGCCTATTCAGGTTCCATCCGCAGGGAGTCCGGCCGAGGTTTCCCATACGGCCCCGAACGATGTGAACAGGGTTCCCGAGATACCTAACGGGTATTCGGTACACTCGGCCACGTACCTACCGCATCACAGCCCACCCCTACGGTCAGCGCTGTCCACGGCCTCCAGTAGGCTACAAACACCAGAAACTACTTGCAACTCCTGGACAGAGAGCTAGGGTGAATAAGAAGTCGAGCGGGGTCATATTTCAGGGCCCAATGCATGGTAGTAGCTGTATCTTAAATCACACATACAGATCTCAGTGCTTAAGGTCGGCTTCAAAAACAACCCACCATGTACTCCTACATGGCCTCTCATCGATACCTTTACCAAATCGTGTTCACCACACCACTTTCATTACCGACATAATCATTTCACTCTAGCCATCACCCAGATGAACCAGACCTGACACGACTCTAAGCATAGCAGGCATAGCAAGGTAGGAACAACACATACATATGGCTCAATCAACTCCTACACATGATAGTGGGTTTCATCTAGTTACTGTGGCAATGACAGGTCATGCAGAGGAAATGGGTTCAACTACCGTAGCACACAGCAGTTTGAAACGCGTTGTCTTAATGCAGTAAAAGAGAGCAGGAGCGAGAACATGGGATTGTATCGATATGATCAAATGGTTGGTTGCTTGCCTGATGGTTCGATGCACTGATACGGTTCTTCGTTAGGGTAATCACGGTACTCCTCGGAGGCAGAACCTGTCGCAAGGACACCGATACACAACCATCACCAAACAATGTGCAACAATATGATGCATGCATGAAACATGGCAATATGAGTGTGTTGGGCTAATGCAACTAAAACCAGAAGGGTTTGAACAAATTTGAATCAAAGATTCAAATTTCAAACTCAAACATGGCCTTTTAAAGTGTTTTTCCTTGTTCTGTTTAAAACATCAATTTAACTTGTTTGATCATGCATGAAGATAGTACAGATGGATAGATTGGATTTTTCTGATCATTTTTCATATATAATTTGTCCAATTTGGAGTTACAGAATAAAAGTTATGAATTTTTGAAGTTTAAATTATATTCTGGAATTTCCTGATTTAAATTAAATCCAGAAAATCAATTACTGCGTCAGCCTGACGTCAGCATGACGTCAGTGGTCAACTGCGGCTGGCTGGAGTCAAACCTGACGTGTGGGGTCCACACGTCAGTGACAGGGGGGCTTAACAGGATTAAATTAATCCTAATTAGGGGTTAGTGGCGCTGGGGCCCACTGGTCAGTGTCAGGGGGTTGACTAACAGTGATTAGCGCTAATGATGTCCACCTGGCCGACGGGGCCCACGCGTCAGTGACCCTGGGGGGTCAAACCTCAGGTCGGACAAGTCAAACCCCACCGGCGACATGACGCCGGCGAGGTCCGAGACGGCGGCGTGATGCGGGATCGCGCTACAGGGCACAGGCGAGGCTGTGCTTGGGCTCGTTGGAGAGCCCTTGCTCCCGCGCGTCGAACGGTGGTGGTGGTCGTGCCTGAGGTGGCCGGAGTCGACGGCGGCGAGCTCGGCTGCGGCCGCCGGGGTTCGGTCGTGCACGGAAACGGGGTTGGAGCTCGAAGGCGAGCGAAGCGAGGCACTAGGGATGCTCTATGGAGCCTTACGAACTCGTTGGACTCGCCGGGGTGACCAAATGGTCACCGGAGCTGCGTCGACGGCGAGCTCGGCGACGGCGGAGGTTCGGCCGTGGTGGGGAGGAGGCTACGGTGAGGGAACGGGGGGGGAGAAGAGGGGGAAACGGTAGCGTAGCTCACCGCGGTTG
>NC_041383.1:721945327-721950016 GCF_002162155.2 Triticum dicoccoides
AAGCGGGCTCGGGGACGCGCTGGAGACGGCGAATCGACGGCGACGGTGGTCGGAGCCCGAGGAGGGGAACGGCGACGTGGCGGCGATGCAGGGCTTCCGGAGACCCGTGGAGCGGTGGGGAGGAAGAGGAGGTCGAGGCGGAGCCGCTGAGCTAGTCGGGGGAGCGAGGGGTGGCCGGAGACGGCTGCTATGGCGAACGGCGGCGACGGTGGTGTTCGGCCGTGTGAGAGAGAGAGCGAGGGAGAGGAGGGGAGAGCCGAGGGAGAGTGAGAGAGAGCAGGGGGGAGGCGTGGCGTCGTCCGGGGCATCGAGCGAGGAGGGGAGGGCAGGCAGGCAGGGAGAGAGGTGGCGTGGCGCGGTGGCGCGCGCGCGCCGGCCACACTCCCCTCCCTCTGTCGAGGACGAAGACGACAGAGGAGGGAGGCGGGCTGGGCCGCCTGCTGGCTGGGCCGGCCAGCTGGCTGGGCCGCACAGTGGAGGAGCCCAGGTATGCTCCTCCTGCTATTTATTTTTCTGTTTTCTAATTTCTGACATTTGTTTTGATTTAAAAAATATATTAAATCATTTATTTACCTTATGCCAATTTTTGCAGGAGCTAGATATATTATTCCAGAGCTCCTTTATAATTGGCATAATATTTGGACATATATTAATATATATAATTAATATATTTCCAATGCAAATATTTATGCATTAATTCCAAAAGCCCAAAATAAATACCTATGAGCTCTTGAAAATATTGGTTTGATTTTTATCTCTGTCCAATATTTTCAGAGAGCCACATGAGCATTTTCTTGGACCCTTTTGGAGAAATTTTTATTTGGATCATTTTCAAAATGATTCTGAGGGTTTCACAGATCCCCATTTCAAATTAAATGGAAATTTAAACATGATGCACACACTCTGATGCATGGCTAACTAGGATGTGACAACTCACCCCCACTCAAAAGAATCTCGTCCCGAGATTTGGGTTCCTCTGGGAAGAAGGCGGGATACTCGAGTCGAAGACGATCCTCCCTTTCCCAGGTTGCTTCATCCTCAGAATGGTGCGACCATTGAACTTTGAGAAACTTGATATTATGATGTCGGGTGGTACGTTCGGCCTGATCGAGGATACGAATGGGGTACTCTCGATAGGTAAGATTATCTTGGAGATCAAGCGTTTCGTGGTCCACTTCACGGATAGGATCCGAGAAGCAACGCCTGAGTTGAGAAACGTGGAAGACATCGTGGACTCTGGAGAGATGCGGAGGTAGTTCCAACTGGTAGGCAACTTCTCCTCGTTTGGCGAGAATGCGAAAAGGTCCAATGTAACAAGGAGCCAATTTGCCTTTGATACCGAAACGATGGGTTCCCTTCAGAGGGGTGACCCGAAGCTAAGCCTTCTCGTCAACCTCGAAAGTCATAGCCTTATGTTTTCGGTCATATTGACTCTTTTGACGAGATTGGGCTGTTTTCAACTTTTCACGAACGATACGAACTTGTTCTTCTGCTTCCTGAATCATATCCGGGCCAAAGAATTGTCTTTCCCCGGTCTCTGACCAGTTAAGGGGTGTTCGACACCGTCGTCCATAGAGAACTTCAAAAGGGGCTTTACCCAAGCTAGATTGATAGCTGTTGTTGTAAGCGAATTCGGCAAATGGAAGGCACTTCTCCCAGTCCATTTCGAATGAGATAACAGAGGCTCGAAGCATGTCTTCTAGAATCTGGTTGACGCGTTCCACTTGACCACTCGACTGAGGGTGGAAGGAGGTGCTAAAGAAGAGACGGGTTCCCATAGCATTTTGGAAACTTTCCCAAAATCGAGAGGTGAAAAGACTTCCTCGATCCGAGTTAATTTCCAAAGGAACACCATGGAGAGACACTATTCGGGAGATGTATAAGTCTGCCAGCTGACTAGCGGTTATACTCTCACGAACAGGTAAGAAATGGGCTACTTTGGAAAGACGATCGACCACGACAAAAATAGCATTATTCCCTCTCTTGGTCCTGGGAAAACCGGTAATGAAATCCATACCAATTTTATCCCATTTCCATTCAGGAATATCTAAGGGTTGAAGGGTGCCAGCAGGCCGTTGATGCTCTGCTTTTACACGACGACAGACGTCGCAATTAGCAATATACTGAGCAATTTCTCTCTTCATCCTAGTCCACCAGAACCTCTGGCGTAGGTCCTGATACATCTTAGTACTACCGGGATGAATGGTGAGAGGAGATTCATGAGCCTCCTTAAGGATCAACTGCCATAGATGCTGGTTCTTGGGAACCACTAGACGGTTCTCAAAGTACACAACACCATGATCATTTGTGGAGAAACAACTAGCACCTCCGCTAGCAATGTTCTCCTTGATCTTAGCTATTCCCTTATCTCGCTTCTGGGCAGCAATGATTTGATCCGTAAGAGTAGGTTTCGCCACCAAGGTGGAAAGAAATCCTTGAGGAACAATGTGAAGGTTAAGCTTCCGAAATTCCTCATGGAGAAGCGGTTGACTTTGTTGTAACATCAGATTGTTACAATAATATTTACGACTTAGCGCATCAGCCATGACGTTGGCTTTCCCTGGGGTGTAGGTTATTCCTAAGTCGAAATCTGTGATCAACTCGACCCAACGTCTTTGCCTGAGATTCAAATCCGGTTGGGTGAAGATGTACTTCAGACTTTGGTGATCAGTGAATATTTCGCAACGATTACCGAGGAGGTAATGTCGCCAGGTTTTAAGTGCATAGACTACAGGTGCAAGCTCTAGATCATGAGTAGGATAATTCTCCTCATGTGGGTGCAATTGCCGTGAAGCGTAGGCAATTACGTGTCGATCTTGCATGAGAATGCAACCTAGTCCTTGTCGCGAGGCGTCGCAGTAGATAACAAAGTCCTTGGAGAAGTCTGGCGGTACCAGTACGGGAGCAGAAGTCAGGCGTCTTTTCAGTTCCTGAAAGCTGTGCTCACATTGTGGAGTCCACTCGAACTTGTTATCTTTCTTGAGGAGTTCGGTTAGAGGTTTAGCAACTTTGGAGAAGTTCTCGACAAAGCGACGACAATAGCTTGCTAAGCCCAGAAAGCTCCGAACTTGCTTGACCTATTCAGGTGGAGTCCAATTAAGGACGGCTTGAACTTGCTCAGGGTTAACAGCAATACCTTTACCAGATATTACATGACCCAGATAGGTCACTTCTGGCAACCAGAATTCACATTTAGAAAATTTGGCATAAAGGCGATGCTCCCGAAGTTTCTGCAACACTAGCCTTAGATGTTCGGCATGTTCTTCCTCGTTCTTGGAGTAGATGAGTATATCATCGAGGTAAACTACAACGAATTTATCCAAATACTCCATGAAGATTGAGTTCATTAACCGAGAAAAGGTGGCTGGAGCGTTGGTTAAACCGAAGGACATGACGGTGTACTCGTATTGGCCATAACGAGTAACAAAGGCCGTTTTAGGAATGTCCCCGTTTCTGATTTTGATTTGATGGTAGCCCAACCTCAAATCCATCTTGGAGAAGGCTGAGGATCCAGCGAGCTGATCGTACAGGTCGTTGATCCTGGGAAGCGGATATTTGTTCTTGATTGTGACCAAATTGACAGGTCGGTAATCTACAACCATTCGGTCCGTACCATCCTTCTTCTTGACGAAAAGGACGGGGCAAGCCCACGGAGATGAGCTAGGTCGGATGAAACCCTTTTTCAAGGACTCATCGAGTTGTTTCTTAAGCTCGGCTAGTTCTAGGGGTGCCATCTTATAAGGTCTTCTAGCAATCGGAACGGTTCCTGGAATGAGGTCTATTACGAACTCAACCTCCCTGTCAGGTGGAACACCTGGCAATTCCTCTGGAAAGACATCCGAGAAGTCACGGACTACCGGAACGTCCTCAAGGTCTGGCAAAGGGCTGGCGTTAAGAGAATATAATTGTCGCTTGGCTATTCGGGTCAAGACATTGACTATCTTTCCCGAAGGATGGGTGAGTTGAACAGTCCTAGAGAAGCAATCGATTTGGGCATGATGAGCCGACATCCAGTCCATGCCCAGAATGATATTAATATCTGAAGATTTAAGGGCTATCAACGATGCAAGGAAAACAAGTCTGTCGACTTGGATTTCATTTCCGTAACTTACCCTAGAGGTCTGCCATCTAGACCCGGGAGTAGAAATTTCCATAGTGGATGGCATGTCACAGAATGCAACGTTATGCAAACGAGCATAGTTCTCGGATATAAATTAATGAGAGGCTCCTGTATCGAAAAGAACAGATGCCGGGTGGCAGTTAACAAGAAGCGTACCGAGAACGACGTTGGGATCCTCTTGAGCTTCTTCGGCAGAGATACAGTTGACATGGCCACGTGAGGCGGTGACCGGCTTGGCGTGGAATACTTTTCCTGTCGGCTTGCCACGGCCAACAGCTTTAGCAGATTGATTGGGGTTGGTCTGGGGACACTCACGCATATAGTGACCAGATTCCCCACACTTGAAACAAGTCACGGAACTGGTACGTGGAGGAGCATTGTTAGTTGGACCCCCATAGGGCTTGGCCGGTGCAGACTGTTGAACAGGGCGAGGCGCCTGGAAAGATGGCCTCGGTGTGAACCTGGGTGGCAGGGCGGTGTTGGGTACCCACACGCGGCGCTTCTGAGGACCAGCACCGGATGAGGAACCCATGTCACGGCCATGCTTGCGTGTTGCGTCATAGTCAGTC
>NC_041383.1:721950418-721961492 GCF_002162155.2 Triticum dicoccoides
CACTGATGGCTTTGTTGACAAGTTTCTGAAAAGATGTGCACTCATGCAGACGGAGGTCACGGCGAAGCTCAGGACTAAGGCCCTTACGGAACCTTGCTTGCTTCTTGGCGTCAGTAGAAACTTCCTCGGTTGCATATCGTGCGAGATTACCGAACTCCCTGCTGTAAACATCCACAGAAAGTCGGCCTTGGGTGAAACTGCAAAATTCTTCACGTTTACGGTCCATGAGACCCTCCGGAATGTGATGTTCACGGAAAGCCTCGTTGAATTCAGCCCAAGTAGTGACATGGCCCGCCGGGCGCATAGCTCCATAATTCTCCCACCATAGACTGGCGGGGCCTTCAAGATGATATGCAGCAAAGGTGACCTTGTCAGCCTCCGCTACCAGCGCGGAACGCAGTTTGTGAGAGATACTGCGAAGCCAGTCATCGGCGTCGAGAGGCTCGACGGAGTGGTGGAACGTGGGTGGATGTAATTTGATAAAATCACTGAGTGACACCACGTTAGTCCTCTGATGGTGTGCTGTGTTCTGGTCAATACGCTCCAACAAACGGTTGGTCTCCCGCTTGTTTCTCTCAGCTTCCATCATAACCTCGGCTAGTGAAGGAGGATGAGGCAGATTTGCATCCCTGGCTTCACTGCCCTCGGCCTGCTCTTGAGAAGCAGGGTTAGCGCGCGTGTTGACCATCCTAGGTAAACAAGAGAATGATTTAGTCAGGATGATAAAATTTCGACATAGGATACAGAATGTAAGGAATAACTCGAAATGCAAGATGATCATCCGTATGACATGGTAGATACAGAAACTGCTTCCTTTATTCCATCGTCATACACACCATACAGGGTTTAGTACAAGACCAAACAAAGTACTATTACGGTGAAAGAGGATTACATCTCATCGGAGGCATTCCAAGCTCCTATACATTATTTTTCTATACCTCCGGAAAGAGTACAAACTAGGTCATATCCCACGAGTCACGCGGGACGATAGACGACACAGCTAGTGCGAACTAGTGATACTACCACTAACTCAGACCGATCCGTAGTAGTCCTCGTAGAAGTCACCTCCATAGCCTGGAAGCTCAACATGATCATCCGGAAACAGACGGTCTCGCGGAGCTTGTGGACCATAGGGGCTAGGATGAGGTCTTGGACCAACAGACGGTGGCCTGCGGGGACCGCGAGGTGGGGTGATGCCTCCTACGTCACGCCAAACCATCACGTCTGGCAGAGCAGATCTCACAGGATAGAGATCGCGCATATCTGAATATCCAGCTTGCACCGCCGGTGCGAACCGAGTCAAAGTGGCCCAGTGGTCAGCACGGGTATTGAAGAGCTCTAACCTCAAGGCCCGATTTTCACGGTCCTTATCCTCGAGCATCTCAGCAGTGGTGCGAGTCCGTGAATCCTCCTGAGTGGGGTCAGCATAGATAGCCTGGAGATACCCTTGTGCTCCCGGAAGTGATCCTGGCATATACCGGAAATCAGAGTCCCGAAATAGACTAGATCTGACTCGCATAATGGTCATCATAGAGTAGGCGGCGTCCTGCACAGCCATCTCAATAGTGACCCCGAGTCCATAGGAGCAGTGAAGAGGCTCGGTGGATCCAGGATAAGATGGAAATATCCTGACAGTGCAGAGATACTGGCTTTGATTAAAGTCTCGGAATTGCTCTTCGACCGTGTACTCAGGATACCAGCGGTATCCAGCCTTAGTCATTACCCTGACCAACTTGGCAGTATGGCCGGGTACATCTAGGCATCGAGTCAGGCGAACCACTTGATTGAGGTCGCGAGTGGCCATCTGAAAGCACAATCATAATGCAAGGGCATTAGAATTTCTAGCAAAATTTCGGCAGCATAACAGCTGTAAATGCTCAAGAAGGATTTTGAGACATTTGACAAAGGATTTCGTACACACTCAACATCATCATATCAAAGTTCTGAATCCATTCTAGCAACATAATGTGGTAGTAGAACTGAACTAGGCTTGTATCCATCAAACTTATAAGGTACTACTGATTAGTAACACGTGATCCTGATAGAGAGAACAGATCCTAATTCCTTAACCCCCGGTGGAAGAATGGATTGACTCAGATCAGAATGTCATAAGATAGAGGAATAAAAAGAGCCTTACGTTCCAACCCACAAACAATTCCCCTACATATAACTAAAGAATTTCTAGACTCAACATCGACCAGTTTGGCTTGAAGAACCTACAGGCAGTCCGGCTCTGATGCCAACGCTGTCAGGACCCCGACTCGATGTCACATCGATCTAGCCGGTAACACCTCATATCACTTTGCGGCCTCACGCACGGTATCCCCACGGGTGTCGCCTTACCTTTGCCCGGGACCGTTTGCGCCTTTTGGCTCACGTATATGATAGTGTCGCTAGCATCCATATGATAAAGAGCCCGGGCTGACATGACTAGTCGTAAACCCAAAGTGGCACATACTTACAGGGACAGGCATCCATGACCCAGCTTCGAACGTGTCGGTCATCAGCAAGTGGGTCCGGGCTGTAGCACTGGGCTAGCAGGACTCCGGTAAACCGGGCTGTAGCGGGCTAACAGGACTCCGGTACTCAAAGCGTGACATTTCCCCGAAGGGACAGACACAGGAACGAAGAAGGACACATGCCGGCCAGCCTAAGTGTTCCAGAGCAGTAGCAAGCTACCATGGCTCAGCGGTAACACTAGGAGACATTTCCCGGTAAGAGAGGCTACTAAAGATAAACAACTAGATAGTCAGATCCCACACATACCAAGCATTTCAATCATACACACAATATGCTCGATATGTGCAAATACAACGAAGCATCACAACACGACTCTACGACACAAGTACTTTATTTAAGGCTCAGGGAGCCATACATAACATACACAAAGGTACGGGTCTCACGACCCAACATACAAGTCATACAGTCATACAAACCAGCAGCGGAAGTAACTTGTCTGAGTACAGACAACTAGTAAAATAAAAGAGGCTTGGAAAGCCTAGCTATACTACAAGGTCCTTCACAAGCTCAGGGTCACCACCTGGGCCTTTAGCCTACTCGTTGATGTCAATGTCTACATAGAACCCATCAGAAGGGGTTGCAGCGTCTTCTGTAAAAATGTAGATTATAGCAACATGAGTACAAAGGTACTCAGCAAGACTTACATCAGATCCTACATACATGCATATTATCAAGAAGGGTTGGTGGAGTTATTGCAGCAAGCCAGCTTTGACTCTTGGCTAGACTATCCTACGATACTCCAACTTGAAATGGTTTTGCGCACACGAGTCCACTACTCACCACTTCAATACACTACCGAGGATCCGCCTCCGTCTTCCTACGGAAGAGCCATCCGCGGCACTCACACTTATCTTGAGGCTTTTAGCAGTTTCCATTTACTTGTCTATGAACTGTATAGGCAACCAAGTAGTCCTTTACCGCGGACGCGGCTATTCGAATAGATCATGATAACCCTGCAGGGGTGTACTTCTTCATACATGTTTCCACCACTTAGCGTCTGCACACGACATGTGCTCGGCAGACTTCAAGCGAAAGCCGACGTGGGTGTAGACCACGACCTACCTAAACACTTAAGCCTCTAGTCCAGGTTTATCGCCTATTCAGGTTCCATCCGCAGGGAGTCCGGCCGGGGTTTCCCATACGGCCCCGAACGATGTGAACAGGGTTCCCGAGATACCTAACGGGTATTCGGTACACCCGGCCACGTACCTACCGCATCACAGCCCACCCCTACGGTCAGCGCTGTCCACGGCCTCCAGTAGGCTACAAACACCAGAAACTACTTGCAACTCCTGGACAGAGAGCTAGGGTGAATAAGAAGTCGAGCGGGGTCATATTTCAGGGCCCAATGCATGGTAGTAGCTATATCTTAAATCACGCATACAGATCTCAATGCTTAAGGTCGGCTTCAATGAAACAACCCACCATGTACTCCTACATGGCCTCTCATCGATACCTTTATCAAATCGTGTTCACCACACCACTCTCATTACCGACATAATCATTTCACTCTAGCCCATCACCCAGATGAACCAGACCTGACACGACTCTAAGCATAGCAGGCATAGC
Source organism: Triticum dicoccoides (assembly GCF_002162155.2). NCBI lineage: Eukaryota > Viridiplantae > Streptophyta > Magnoliopsida > Poales > Poaceae > Triticum > Triticum dicoccoides. The sequence goes on from NC_041383.1 coordinate 721,954,508, forward strand.
AAGGTAGGAACAACACATACATATGGCTCAATCAACTCCTACACATGCTAGTGGGTTTCATCTAGTTACTGTGGCAATGACAGGTCATGCAGAGGAAATGGGTTCAACTACCGTAGCACACAGCAGTTTGAATCGTGTTGTCTTAATGCAGTAAAAGAGAGCAGGAGCGAGAACATGGGATTGTATCGATATGATCAAATGGTTGGTTGCTTGCCTGATGGTTCGATGCACGGATACGGTTCTTCGTTAGGGTAGTCACGGTACTCCTCGGGGACAGATCCTGTCGTAAAGGATAACGATACACAGGCATCACCAAACAATGTGCAACAATATGATGCATGCATGAAACATGGCAATATGAGTGTGTTGGGCTAATGCAACTAAAGCTACCAACGCTGTCAGGACCCCGACTCGATGTCACATCGATCTAGCTGGTAACACCTCATATCACTTTGCGGCCTCACGCACGGTATCCCCACGGGTGTCGTCTTACCTTTTCCCGGGACCGTTTGCGCCTTTTGGCTCGCGTATATGAAAGTGTCGCTAGCATCCATATGATAAAGAGCCCGGGCTGACATGACTAGTCGTAAACCCAAAGTGGCACAGACTTACAGGGACAGGCATCCATGACCCAGCTTCGAACGTGTCGGTCATCAGCAGGTGGGTCCGGGCTGTAGCACTGGGCTAGCAGGACTCCGGTAAACCGGGCTGTAGCGGGCTAACAGGACTCCGGTACTCAAAGCGTGACATTTCCCCGAAGGGACAGACACAGGAACGAAGAAGGACACATGCCGGCCAGCCTAAGTGTTCCAGAGCAGTAGCAAGCTACCATGGCTCAGCGGTAACACTAGGAGACATTTCCCGGTAAGAGAGGCTACTAAAGATAAACAACTAGATAGTCAGATCCCACACATACCAAGCATTTCAATCATACACACAATATGCTCGATATGTGCAAATACAACGAAGCATCACAACATGACTCTACGACATAAGTACTTTATTTAAGGCTCAGGGAGCCATACATAACATACACAAAGGTACGGGTCTCACGACCCAACATACAAGTCATACAGTCATACAAACCAGCAGCGGAAGTAACTTGTCTGAGTACAGACAACTAGTAAAATAAAAGAGGCTTGGAAAGCATAGCTATACTACGTGGTCCTTCACAAGCTCAGGGTCACCACCTGGGTCTTTAGCCTACTCGTTGGTGTCAACGTCTACATAGAACCCATCAGAAGGGGTTGCAGCGTCTTCTGTAAAAATGTAGATTATAGCAACATGAGTACAAAGGTACTCAGCAAGACTTACATCAGATCCTACATACATGCATATTATCAAGAAGGGTTGGTGGAGTTATTGCAACAGGCCAGCTTTGACTCTTGGCTAGACCATCCTACGATACTCCAACTTGAAATGGTTTTGCGCACACGAGTCCACTACTCACCACTTCAATACACTACCGAGGATCCACCTCCGTCTTCCTACGGAAGAGCCATCCTCGGCACTCACACTTATCTTGAGGCTTTTAGCAGTTTCCATTTACTTGTCTATGAACTGTATAGGCAACCAAGTAGTCCTTTACCACGGACGTGGCTATTCGAATAGATTATGATAACCCTGCAGGGGTGTACTTCTTCATACATGTTTCCACCACTTAGCGTCTGCACACGACATGTGCTCGGCAGACTTCAAGCGAAAGCCGACGTGGGTGTAGACCACGACCTACCTAAACACTTAAGCCTCTAGTCCAGGTTTATCGCCTATTTAGGTTCCATCCGCAGGGAGTCCGGCCGAGGTTTCCCATACGGCCCCGAACGATGTGAACAGGGTTCCCGAGATACCTAACGGGTATTCGGTACACCCGGCCACGTACCTACCGCATCACATCTGCAGTGTATCCCGGATTTTGCGGGATACGAAATTTCGGGGGAGCGCGCCAAATGAGGGAGGCCGAAGCGGGCGGAGCGGATAAGCAGTGATTCCTTGATTCCCGTGCCGCCTTTTTCGCCACGTACGCTGCGTGCGACTGTTGCGGGATTTGGCAGGATCGCCCGGCCCCACTCGTCAGTCACTGGGAAATGACCTCTTATAAGGCGACCGGACCGAGGCGTCTGCACTGTGCGCATTTTCTCTTCTTCCTCCTTTCTCTGCTTCTCCGCCGCACCTTACTCTTACACTCCGACGCCGCTGTCCCGTCGCTATGGTGAAGGACAAGATGGCGGTGCTAGAGCGTGCAAAGAAGACGAAGGATGTGGCGAAGGGCAAGAAGCAGCAGTGCGGGTCGTCGTCGCGCGCGGGGCTGCCGCTGGGCTGGATCCAGGGAGATTGGATCCGGTCTTTGATTCAGCAGGCCGATCTGGACGAGCTGATGGAGTCGGGGTTGATCGCCAAAGGAGCGGTGAGGCTGTCGGAGGGGGAGATGAGTCCTCAACCTCGACCGGGTGAGTGCGTTCTGCTCGCCACCCACGTCGACCGTGGCTTTTCGCTTCCCTCACATCCTTTCTTTTGGGGGTTTCTGAACTTCTTCGGCGCTCAACTCCACCATTTCTCCCCCAACACCATTACACATTTAGTTGCTTTCGTGTCGATGTGCGAGAACTTCTTGGGGTGTCGACCGCACTGGGGTCTTTTCAAACACATCTTCACTATTCGTTCCCAGTCGGTAAAAAAGGCCAAGTCGAGTTACTCAAAAACCCATGTCATCGAGATGTGTGGGGGTTTAGGCATCCAAAAGAGAAAAGGGAGTGCCTTTCCTGCCATGACCCTTCCCGACTCTATTAGAGGCTGGCAGTCGACCTGGTTCTATTGCCAAGATGTCGCGATCCCTGGTCAGTCGACCGGTCTCCCCCACTTCTCGTTTGACCGAGTCCAGACTCCTGCTCCACTGAAAGTGACTGCTGGTGAGATCATGGAGACGAGGATGTTGGTGGACAGGGTGGTTCAGCTTATCAATGATGGCGTCACGGGTCTGGATCTGTTGGAGGTGTTCCTTAGTCGACGCATCCAGCCCCTCCAGGCCCGCGATCACCCGATGTGGCTGTATTCCAGGCCGGACGACACCGCTCGGACCCATCTGGAAGAAGTGCCGCCTGCAACAGTAGCCTCGTGGCTGAGGAGCATCAAAGGCAATCAGGACAACCCCAGAGGGTCTATGCGGGTCGTTTCCTTCAGCAGCGCAAATCCACCCGACAAGGTTCTCTTTTTGTTCGGACTATTTCTCATTCATGCTCCAACTGCACTTGATATTGACCGACTCTCGCTCGACCAATTTGCTCTGTAGGTGTTCACCGAGATGCATTCGATGCCCAACGGTGAACGGGCCTTGGAACTGGCCCAGGAGGGGGAGGAGAGCGCGGAGGATAGTGTCGAGTGGGATTCTCAGGGAAGTGACGAGGAGGAGGAGAGCGAGGAATCAGACGAGGAGGAGGAAGTCGACTCACCGCCACGCTCCGAACGTCGATCCAAACAGCAGCATGATCCGGTCGGCGGGCGTGGGAAAGGCGTGGGTTCGAGTGTCGGTACTCAGAAGCGCACTCGGACATCGACTCCGGAGCCGACGGAGAAGGTGGCCAAGCAGCCTAAAGTTACTCCCCCCAAGATCCGGAAGACCTTGCCGTGAATCAAAATGGATGTCCCCGTTGCCTTAGGGTGAGTATCTTGTTTAAGTTTCTGTAAGTCGACTGGAAGTTTTCTTGATCTGACCAACCAACTCTTGTGTCCTTTCAGCCCTACCTCTGCTGCCACCGACATGGATGTTGACAAGGCGCCAGGAGACGAAGAAGCCACCTCGCAAGCTGGTAAGTTCATTAACTCAGTTCTGCTTAACTGAGTGGGCGGTCGATTGACTGAGAATTTGATACTTCTCTTCTTATGTAGCTCCGCAAGACGTCGTTGTGCTTCCTGACGACGAAGAAGAAGAAGCGCCTCTACGGGAGAGGAGGAAGAAGAGTGGAGGTTCGAGCAGGAGGAGGCTTGAAGTCCAAATCCCTCAGTCGACACCGGTGCAGTCGACACCGGCGCCTGAGGTGATGGTTCGGGCTAACGTCATGTTTACTAACCCGTTGACGACTGATCGTCCGTCGGGGTCGACTGCACAGACGCCCGCTGCACCGGTGCAACTCCACTCATCTGATCCAGCAACTGCTTCGACCCCTCTGGAGCCATTCCTCTTTGCTACATATCAAACTCCGGACGACTCGCCGAGTGCCGCTAGGGAAGCTCTTCGCCAGGCGAATCTTGTCATGGAGCGGGTGAAAGTGATACATGAAGCTAGTCAGATAGCATACAATGCCAGCACTGCCCTTCAGACCAATGTCCAGGTCAGTAGAATTCCGACCGAATCTTTGAGCGTTACTTTGTATCTAATCACCCAGTGGGTGTTCCTTCGATTAGAACTCAGGAGATCTTCAATTTTGCACTTTCCGAATCAGTGGGGGCACGTCGAGTGCACCCACTGGGTGTAGTCCCCGAGACCACGGTCGGCTGCTGGCAGTCGACTGGGGTCTGATAATATATATCTCTGTCCTCTCTTTTTTGAACTCATGTTGAGTATTGATCTGATCCAGTGGGGGCACGCTAATTGCACCCACTAGGTGTAGTCCCCGAGACTACTGTTGAATATTTGATTCGGCAGTAGTCTTAGAGTAAATCTTTTCCTTCACAGTCTCTTATTTCTGTCGACTGAAATGCTTGTCTTTCTGACTGCAGAGGTCTTGTGATCTTGGAGCTCGACTCACCGAGTTGAAGAAGAAGCATATCAGCGTTGAACTTGACCTCGAACTGGCGAAGAAGAATCTGAAGATTGCCCAACAAGAAACGGCCATCATGGGAGGTAACAATTCCACTGTTTCGTCTGCCTGGTAGACTTTTCGCTGCCTTTCTTTCAGTCTCTTTGAACCGAGTGACTTCACATAAGCAGATGTGCGTAGTGAAAATCGCCAACTCCAGTCTCGTCTGAAGAGTGTTGTTTCTTTAGAGAGGATGAAGGAAGCTTTGGAGCAGAAGGATCTGGATCTGGCGGCTGCTCAGAAGGAGGCACGCGAGAAGACAAAACTTGCGGACCAGAAGCTGGCTTCAGTCGGCAAGTTGGAGGATGAGAACGCAAAATTGAAGACGGCTATCTCGAACGCCAATCGTGAAGTCGAACAACTAAGGAAGGACAAGGAGAATCTGACCGCTGAAGTTGATGGTCTCAAGATCAAGAGGGGCGAGCTAGAGTCTCATTTGGAACAACTTGCGGCGAAACTTGTCTCGAAGCTTGAAAGTATGACTGTTCCGTTAGATAACTGTCATCGACTGAAATTTATGAAACTGTCGACTCGTTGTTTGTTGTGATGTACCAGAACTCTGTCAGGACTTTGAAGCCGAGACTGGACGGGTCGACACAGGTCTTAACCCCATCAACTGTCCCATGAAAGACGAGGTCGCGATGAACTTGCTTCGATTGGAATCACGCTTGGATAGTGCAGTCGACTATCTGGCTTGGCTGAAGGCGGCGATGGCTCGAGTGGACACCGAACTCTGGCCTCAGGCGGAAATGTCTCAAGACCTCGAGTCTTTAATGACTCGGCTGAATCAGATTCCAGGTTGAGTGCAAGAGTGGAAGAAATCTGCTGCTCGCTGTGGCGCTGATGTCGCCTTGTCTTTGGTCCGAGTGCACTGCAAGGAAGCTAAGGAAGACAAGCTGGCAACTCTCAAAGTGGCAAACACTAAGAAGCATTCCTTCCAGGACTTCATGGACACTTTCCTCGAGGCAGCCACCCGCATCGCTGACAGCATCAATCTGGACAGCTTCTGTGACCCGGCCAGTCCTTCTCCTGCCGAGTGATTAAAAAACACTATGCCACCGCTTTTATTTGCCTCGGAATGCCGAGTGGATTTGTAACCGTTAAAACTCCTTCGGGCCTGATGCATGAGGACTTTATTCTGCTGTTAAGAACCTCCGAATTTATCATCTCACATGTTGCGTCTGCCTTCGACCGAAATCCGCTTTTCTCTCAAACGGCTGTTTGTTTGCTTAATGCAGTTTCTGGAAGAGGAGGGACAGTCGCCTGATCAATGATTTGGCGTTCCAGTCGATCGGATGGGTGATCCTTCAGCAGCATTGAATAGCTTATCAGCAAGGCACTCAGCAACAGTCTTGACATTCCGGTCGATCGATCGGGTGATCCTCGAGTAGCATTGATTAGCTCATCCGCAAGGCACTCAACAATGGTCTTGACATTCCAGTCGATCGATCGGGTGATCTTTGAGTAGCATTGATTAGCTCACCAGCAAGGCACTCAGCAATTGTCTTGACGTTCCAGTCGACCGATCGGGTGATCCTTGAGTAGCATTGATCAGCTCATCACCAAGGCACTCAGCAATGGTCTTGACGTTCCAGTCGACTGATCGGGTGATCCTTGAGTAGCATTGATCAGCTCATCAGCAAGGCACTCAGCAATAGTCTTGACGTTCCCGCCAATGGGTGATCCTTGGGTAGCATTGATCAGCTCATCAGCAAGGCACTCCGCAATGACCTTGACGTTCCTGTCAACCACCTGGTAAGGTTTTTCAAACTTAGGCAAGTACGGGACTGCAGCTAAGACCCAGAGTGAGAGGATTTCTCTCCACTCGGCAGAATTTTTCGAACTTAGGCGAGGACGGGACTGCAGCTAAGCCCCCGAGTGGGAGGTTTGCTCACCATTCCGTAGGATTTTTACAAACTTAGGCGAGTGCGAGACTGCAGCTAAGCCTTCGAGTGGGAGGTTTGCTCACCACTCGGTAGGATTTTTTCAAACTTAGGCGAGCGCTTAGCTGCAGCTAAGCCCCCGAGTGGGAGGTTTACTCACCACTTGGTCGGATTTTTTCAAACTTAGGCGAGTGCGGGACTGCAGCTAAGCCTCCGAGTGGGAGGTTTTCTCACCACTCGGTAGGATTTTTTCAAACTTAGGCGAGCGCTGGGCTGCAGCTAAGCCCCCGAGTGGGAGGTTTGCTCACC
>NC_041383.1:721961858-721973003 GCF_002162155.2 Triticum dicoccoides
TAGGATTTTACAAACTTAGGCGAGCACTGGGCTGCAGCTAAGCCCCCGAGTGGGAGGCGGACTCACCACTCGGTAGGATTTTACAAACTTAGGCGAGCACTGGCCTGCAGCTAAGCCCCCGAGTGGGAGGCGGACTCACCACTCGGTAGGATTTTATAAACTTAGGCGAGCACTGGGCTGCATCTAAGCCCTCCATGTGGGAGGCGGACTCACCACTCAGTAGGATTTTATAACTTTATCTTAGGCGAAACAGGTTCAATGCTAAGGCAATGCATACAAAAGAAATAAACAACAATCATTCGGAAGACTGAAAATGATGTATTTTGATAAACAAACTAAGAGATACTTCTTATTACATCTCATTAGTCTAAATACTTCTTATACATCTCATTAGTCTAAATACTTAAGAGTAAAAAGGACGGAGCAATTCCGCGTTCCAGGCGCATGGTTCATCTTTGTTGTGCTCGACGTTGAAGAGACGATATGCTCCATTGTGGAGCACCTTGGTGATGACGAAAGAGCCTTCCCAAGCGGGGCGAGCTTGTGTGGCTTCTGCTGATCCACTCGGAGGACCAAGTCCCCTTCCTGGAATGCCCGACCTCTTACTTTCCTGGCATGGAATCGATGCAGGTCTTGCTGATAAATGGTCGACCGGATCAAGGCCATCTCTCTTTCTTCCTCCAGGAGGTCGACTGCATCTTGTCGAGCTTGCTCTGCTTCCTCGTCTGAGAAGAGTTTGACTCGGGGAGCATTGTGGAGCAAATCGCTCGGCAAAACGGCTTCGGCTCAGAAGAAGAATGGAGTTCGTCCAGTCGACCGATTGGGAGTTGTCCTCAGCCCCCACAACACTAACGGGAGCTCATCAACCCAAGATCCAGCCGCGTGCTTGAGGTCACGCATTAACCGAGGCGTCAATCCTTTGAGAATCAATCCATTCGCCCGCTCAGCATGTCCATTCGACTGAGGGTGGGCAACCGAAGCGTAATCGACCCTCGTGCCTTGGGAAGTGCAAAAGGTTATGAACTCGTCGGAGTCGAAGTTCGACCCGTTATCCGTGATGATGTTGTGTGGTACACCATATCTGAATATCAACTCTCTAATGAAACTCACAACAGTGCTTGCTTCAAGGTTTTTGATGGGCTTGGCTTCGATCCACTTAGTAAACTTGTCGACTGCTACCAGCACATGGGTAAATCCGCTCCTGCCGGTCCTCAGAGGTCCAACCATGTCCAATCCCCAAACGACAAAAGGCCAGACGAGTGGAATAGTCTTTAGAGCTGATGCGGGTTTGTGTGACATATTGGAGTAAAATTGACATCCTTCACACTTATCCACTATCTCCTTTGCCATCTCATTGGCGTACAGCCAATAAAATCCGGCTCGGTATGCTTTGGCCACGATGGTCCAAGAGGACGCATGGTGACCACAGGTCCCCAAGTGAATATCATTGAGAATCATTCGACCTTCTTCTAGCATGATGCACTTCTAGCAAACCCCAGTCGCACTTTCTCTGAAAAACTGTCCTTTTATCACAGTAAAGGCTTTAGACCGTCGGACGATCTGTCGAGCCTCTTCCTCATCCTCTGGGAGTTCCTTCCTAAGAATGTAAGCGATGTATTGCACTGTCCAGTCGGGAGTGATGACCAAAACCTCCGTGACTAAGTCGACCACAGCTGGGATTTCAACTTCAGTCGGATCTGTGGCGCTCTTGGGCTGCGGTGACTCCTCGGTGAAAGGATCTTCCTGAACTGAAGGTGAATGAATATGTTCCAGAAACACGTTTCGGGGAATGGCCTCTCTCTTTGAACCTATCTTGGCTAACTCATCTGCAGCTTGATTTTTCAGTCGGGGAATGTGGTGGAGCTCCAACCCTTCAAACCTCTTCTCCAGCTTTCTCACCGCGTTGCAGTAACCAGTCATGGCTGGGCTCCTGACATCCCATTCCTTCATCACTTGGTTGACCACCAAATCTGAGTCGCTGTAGACCATAAGGCGACGGACGCCGAGTGATATGGCCATACGCAACCCGTATAGGAGTGCTTCGTATTCGGCTTCATTATTGGAGGAATTAAAATGAATCTGGAGAACATAACTGAGCCTGTCTCCGCGGGGGGATACCAAAACTACTCCAGCGCCTGAACCATTCAGCATCTTGGAGCCATCAAAGAACATAGTCCAATGCTCCGAGTGAACTTGAGTCGGCAATTGCTACTCAATCCACTCGGCAAGGAAATATGCAATTGCTTGGGACTTGATGGCCTTGTTTGCCTCGAACTTGATATCTAATGGAAGGAGTTCAATCGCCCATTTTGCTACTCGACCAGTGGCGTCTCTGTTATTCAGAATTTCGGATAGTGGCGCGTCGCTGACGACTGTAATGGAGTGGTCAGAGAAATAGTGCGCAACTTTCTTCATGGTCATGTATATTCCATAGACAAGCTTCTGATAATGTGGGTATCGTTGCTTGGATGGAGTCAAAACTTCAGAGAGATAATAGACCGGGCGTTGAACCTTGTAAGCTTTTCCTTCTTCTCCCTCGACCGTGAGTACTATGCTGACAACTTGTCCAGTGGCTGCAATATAAAGCAGTAAAGGCTCTTTGCTGATTGGTGCAGCGAGCACCGGCTGGGTGGAAAGCAGGGTTTTGAGCTCTGCAAATGCTACGTCAGCTTCATCAGTCCACTCGAACTTATCAGACTTCTTCATCAGTCGGTAAAGAGGCAAGGCCTTTTCACCTGGCATGTCAGAGGGTTTCCATGCAAAGATGTCCCAGTTCTCACGGAGGAACTGGATGAGCGCTTCTTCCTATTTGCTGTCGAGCGTCGTTGAAATATGAGTCGGCGCAGCGTTGGGATCGGTCGGGTGAATATGAGTAGGCTTCGTTTCACCAGTCGACTGAAATGCAGAGTCTATAGCGGGCTTCTTGGCTCGGAGCAAATCACTCGGATTTGCACTCTTCTGATACTCTTGCAATTAGACTGCTGCCATCTAAGCATCGGCGATTTTGGAACCTTTCTGAAAGCATTCCTCCGCCTTCTGCCGATTGCCAGTTATTCTGATCACACCTTTGGGGCCAGGCATCTTTAGCTTCAGGTACACATAACATGGTCGAGCCATAAAACGTGCATAGGCTGGCCTACCCAAAATGGCATGATAGGCACTCTAGAAATCCATGACTTCAAATGTCAACTTCTCCTTACGGTAATGCTTGGAATCACCAAAAACCACGTCGAGGGCGATCTGGCCGAGTGATTCGGCTTTCTTCCCAGGGATAACACCGTGGAAACTCAAGTTGCTCTCACTAAGTTTGGACATCGGAATGCCCATCCCCTTCAAGGTTTCAGCGTAAAGGATGTTCAGGCCACTGCCACCATCCATCAGCACTTTGGTCAGTCGAGTGCCCCCAACCACAGGGTCGGCCACCAGTGCTTGCCTCCCAGGGGTGGCCACACGAGCGGGATGGTCCGACTGGTCGAATGTGATGGCCGTCTGAGACCATCTCAGATAGGTGGTCTTCTCCGCCGGGGCGACCATGTTCACTTCTCTGTTGATGACCTTCAATCGACTCTTGCTTTCAACATCAGGAAAAATCATCAGAGTGGAATTGACTTTGGGATAACCATTGTCTTCCTCTTCATCTTCCTTCTTGTCTGACTCATTTTCCTTCTCATTGGGCGGTTTCTCTCAGAACTGCTGGATTAGGAGTCGACACTGCCGAGTGGTATGTTTCGGGTAAATCAGATTACCTTCCTCATCTTTCTTCGTGTGGATGTGGCATGGAAAATCTAGCATACCATTTCCTTCCTTATCCTTCACCTTCTTAGGGGGCCAGGGCCCCTTAGGTTTTCCCTTAAACTTTCCTTGATTCACTGTTGTGATCTCTCCAGGAGCTGCTGGCTCGGATTTACGCTTCTGCTTCCGACTGGAGTTACCTCCACCGGCGTCTTGGCCGACCGGTTTTCCCTTCCCGCTATGGAGTCGATCCTCTTCTTCTCCGTTAGCATACCGGGTGGCTATCTCCATCATCCGAGCCAGAGTCATATCTCCAGTCCGACCGAATTTCAAGACCAACTCCCTGTATTTGACGCCTTCCTTGAAGGCACATACAGCTTGATGCTCTGAAACATTCTCGACGGTGTGATGCAAAGTGGACCATCTCTGGATGAACTCCCTCAAAGTCTCATTCGGCTTCTGCACACAATGCTGCAGTTCGGGCAAACCTGCTGATCGCTTGCACGTGCCCTCCAAAGTTCTCACGAACACTCGGGATAGCTCTTCCCAACTGTGAATACTGCCCGGAGACAACTGAGTTAGCCACGCTCGGGCTGACCCCTCCAACATAAGAGGGATATGCTTCATCGCTATCTCGTCGTTGTCGCCCCCAATCTGCACAGCCACTCGGTAATCTTCAAGCCAAGTTTTCGGCTTGGATTCACCGGTGAACTTACTGACCCCGGACGCCAACCTGAAGTTGAGTGGAATCACTGTTGCTCTGATGGCTCTGCTAAAACACTCGGGACCAGAAACATGCACTCGACTACCACTTGGACGGTCTCTGCCTGGGTCTTCTCTGTGCGCCATGTTTCGGTCGACCAGGCCTTGAACGAGGATAGATCTCGCGTCAAAGCCCGGTTCCCTTGGGTCGACCGAAGCTCTGTGCTCACCACTATGACGGCGCCTGTCATCGTTCCGCTGAGGCACATATGACACACTCCTCGGGGGAGGCGTGGGTCCTCGACGACGATTGTCACGGTCGAGTGGATGATCATATTGCCTACACCCTTCACGCCGCGGAGGTGACATGGAGCTGTGAGCCGACTGAACCGTGTCCGCAACGGATCTGCTGTGAATCATGTTTCGCGACTGAGATACTACTGTATTCTGCTCTCTTGCCGCCCTGAGCAGGGCCCGGATTTGCATCAACCCTCTGCCAGCCTCTGACTGGGAAGGTTGGATCGACTCTGCTATGCGGGCTGCGGCTGTGAGATTCTGAATCGGAGTGCGGTATACCTTAGGTGGAGGCAGAAAGAGTTGTCGTCGACTGGACTCATGGATCCGCTCCTGAGCGCGCTCGTCGAGAGCCCGCTGGAGGTTATCCAGTCGAGTGCGCTCAGCCTGATTAGCTAAGCGCACCTCCTTCAAGGCCCGAACCTTGTGGGTTTCTCCTACGATGGGCATGTGAAGTGCATCCATGTTGCGGCGACGAAGTTCTTCCCTCTGCTGAGAAGAGAGGGGCTCGGGTCGGTATTCCTTGTGGGTGTGTGATGGATCACCGCCTCCATCTCTGTCGCCCTCGCGGTAGAAACCAGGTGGGCTATGAGGCCCATCGACCATTAAGACTTCGGCCGCAGGACCGTTGCTATCGCATTCGGATGCGGTCTCCGCGGAGCCAGTCGACAGATCGAACAGGCCGTGGAGAGTTTCGTCGAGCTCGATTGCTGCGACTTGATGGGTGGTCGATTGCTGAGCCACCGCGTGTTTCACCCACCGCTGAAGCCGCGATTGACCGGATCGCTTGCGGCGGTGGACAGCGGGGCGGACGCCATTGGAGCCGACTGGTATTGAGTCGACGGCCGCCGAAGAAGAACGCCATGAACACACGCGCGGAAGTGCGTCACTCCTTGGACGGGGAGCGCCTCAGTGTCCAAGGGAGCTTCTTGGAGCCACGCGGAGTCGTCGGCGACGAAAACGAGCACGCCGAGACGGATCTTGCGGCCCTCAGCCAATCCGCCGCCGGAAACCATGATGATGGTGATCGGAAAAACATGCAACTTCACCAATAAGTCGCTAAGACACCTGCCCCACAGTGGGCGCCAACTATCGTGGTTCTAAACCTGACAGTAGAAAGGGGGTAGGTATGGAGAGGCAAGATCTTAGCTATGGTGAAGATGTACACACGAGATTTACAAGTTCAGGCCCTTCTCTAAGGAAGTAATAGCCCTACGTCTCGGTGCCCAGAGGCGGTCGATTGGATTATGTGTGTTGTATTACAGAGAGTGCGAACCCTTGTGCCAGAGGAGGGGGTGGCTTATATAGAGTGCGCCAGGACCCCAGCCTGCCTCCATTACAAGGGAACTAATGTACATAAAGTAAGGGGCGTTACTGGTAACGCCAGCATTAAGTACTCTTAATGCCCATGAAGACTAAGGAGTGAATATCTGGCCGTTGCGCGTCCTACCAACTCCTGGTATTTGACGTAGTCGAGTGGTTCCCATATGGTTGAGTGAAGGTAGAGAATTCTGGTCGAGTGATTGCATCGTCAAGTGGATTCTTGGTCTTCTCATCTTCTGGGGTATTGACCTTGGGTAGGGTGCGTAGGTCAGGCCTATGACCCTACCCGAGGTCTGTATCCTCATCAGCACCCTTTCTAGGGATCAACGTGGTGTTGCATATGGGTCACCGTGGGGCGGAGATCCGCCACGGTGAGGCGCGAATCACTAATGGGGATCCCCAGGTAGGTCGTGGGGAAAGAACCCAACCGACAATTTAGTCGGGCCGCGATAGCATGTGCTTCCTCCAGGGGGTACCCAAGAACCATCATTTCACTCTTATCGAAGTTTATGGTTAGTCCCGACATCTGTTGGAAGCACAGGAGGAGGAACTTCAGGTTAGCTATGTCCTGAACAGACCCCTCAACCATTATTATGGTATCATCCGCATATTGAAGGAGGAAGACCCCTCCCCCTCTGACTAGATGCGGTACGATGCCGCGAATATGTCCGACATCCTTGGCCTTGTCGAGGATAGCGGCCAGGGCATCCACCACCATGTTGAACAGGAACGGTGAGAACGGGTCACCCTGACGGACCCCACAGAGGGTGGGGAAGTAGGGCCCAATGTCACCGTTAATGTTCACCGCGGTCCAGCCGCAGGAGACCAGTTGCGTAACGCGAGTCACCCAACGGTCGTCAAAGCCCTTGCGGAGCAGCACTTCCCGCAAGAAGGGCTAGTGGACAGTGTCGTACGCTTTGTGGAAGTCAAGCTTCAAGAAGACTGTCCGATGGTGTTTCACCCGGACTTCGTGGAGGACTTCGTGGAATACCAAAACCCCATCCAGAATAAATCGGCCTTGTATGAAGGCAGATTGGTTCGGGTGGGTAATCGAGTCAGCGAGCAGGGCCACCCTATTGGCGTACCCTTTGGGCAGGATCCGGAATATCACATTAATCACTGTGATGGGATAGAATTGGCGGATATCGGAGGCGCCTAGAACCTTGGGGATGAGGGTAATGATCCCGTAGTTAAGGCGTCCAAGATCCATAGAACCCGAGTAGAATTCCTCAAACAGGGCCATGACCTCCAGCTTGATGGTCTGGCAGAATGTTTTGAAGAACATTACGGGCAGGCCATCCGGCCCCGGGGCTGAGGAGGGGTTCATCCCCTTAATAGCCGCGAGGACCTCGTCCTCGGCGAAGGGGGCAACCAATGCCGCATTGGCCTCAGCAGAGACCAACTACACACCCGACCAAATGTCGGGGGTGAGAATAGCCCCATCCTGAGGGGTGGGGGTAAATAGCGCTTTGTAAAAGCCGTTAACATGGGCCCGAATGGCCGAGGGGCGAACGAGAAGCGTATCTCCCTCCCACAGGCAGTGTATGGAGTTCCGACGACACCGGCCGTTCGCTACCGCCTAGAAATATGCGGTGTTCGTATTGCCACGAAGCACCCATCTTTGAGTACCGCGCAACCTCCAGTAAGCCTCCTCATCCGTGTAGATGGTTGAGAGTTGATCCTCAAGATCATATCACAGCATCCACTCATCCGTGGAGATTCTGGAGGTGTCGGCCCGGGCGTCCAGGGCTAGCCAGCAGGAGGGCCCTTTTGCGCTCGCAGAGGTCACGACCAAGGTTAGCGCCCCAACCCTTCATCAATTAGCGGGCGAGCTTGACAAAGAAGTGCCACGAGTCAACAGCAAATATGGAGCGATGAGGGGAAGCAAGAGCAGAAATCCATCGGGCAATAACCGCATCCCGGAAGCCCGCCTGGTTAAGCCAGAAGAGCTCAAACCGAAACCGCGGCGAGGTGGGGGGACGCTCGTCCGCGGTGGAGAGGAGAAGAGGGATGTGGTCAGACCCAATCCGGGTAATCGCCCGAAGAGACGCCAAGGGGCAGCGCAATTCCCATTCCGGGGAAACTAGGATGCGATCCAATACGGATTGCATCGGGTCAGCTTGGCGGTTTGTCCAGGTGAACCGGGCGCCCGTCCGTTCTAGTTCACGGAGATCGAGCCCCGCGATCCAGTCGTTAAACAACTACATCCGGGGGAGGTTAATCCTATCGTTATTCTTCTCATCCGGGGAGCAGATGAGGTTGAAGTCTCCGCCCACGACTACTGGGAGGAGGGAGTTGGAAATCTTTTCATGCAGCTCCGCAAGGAAGGTCGGGGAGCGGTGGTGGTCCGCCGGTCCATAAACAATCACCACTTCCTATTTGAAGTTAATAGCACGCTCAAAGATCTCCATACTAACAAAGAATTCGCCTCGGTCCATGCCACCCACCTCAAAGGTGGCATCCTTTACCCCTAAAAGGATGCCGCCAGAATGGCCCGTGGTCCCACTAGAAGGGAGCCAATGCCAGGCGAAGAGGTGGGAACTAAGGCAGTCTAGCTCATGGAGGGAGAACTCAGTGCGCATGGTTTCCTGGATGGCAATGATGTCAATGTGTTCATCTCGCACGTACTCGACGAGTTGGCGGCGTCGGTCATCATGGCCGAAGCCGCGGATGTTCCAAAAAAGGGCCCACATCTAAGCCCCCATCGGGGGTCTGCTTGACCCCAGGACGCGAGATGCACTTTGAGCGCGAAGCGCAGCTGTGCAGGAACGAGTGCGCCCACGGATCACCCGTCGAACATCGGAGGAGCCCGAAACGCGGGAGTGGCGGTCGATTCCTCGGGAGGTCGAAGCAGGCGAGCCCGAGTTTCAGCCAGCTTTCCATCTAGGATCTCGCGAGCCCTAATGGCTGCAATCTTCTCTAAGGGGGGGCCCACTTCCCCCCTGAATATGATGGTCGAGTCAGTGGCCACCTTGGCGAGGTGGCCGAGAGGTAAGGCCTCAAGCGCGGAAAAGGAACAACTGGAAGAGCTGCGGAGGGTAGGATCCACACCTGACTCGAGGTTCCGTGCCGCCGCCCGGATCTTCGCACGCTCGGCGATGGACGGAACCGAGGAGTACGCCGGGCAGGCCTCATCGAGGCGGGCGCTGCGGCGAGACGCAGTCACCAACGTCGAGGAGGAGTAGGGCCGCCTAGCGTATGCCACCGTCTAGGGAGGGTGCGCGGAGACCAAAGTGGTCACGACCACGGCCACCGCCGAGGCCGGAGAAGCAGGAGAGGCGAGGCGGGCGTCGAGGTCCACCGGCGAGGGAAGCGGGGCGACGAGCTCCAGGATGTCGTCAGACACGTCCCCCGCAGGTGGAAGGACCGGAGAAGGATCGCCGAGGGAGGCACCACCGTCTTCACCCATGGGGACCAGGGAGGTCAAACCAGGGGGGCGGGGGGTCCGGGCCTGACGGAGAGGGGCGGAGGGCGGAGTCGGCGGATGGGGAGCGAGGCGATGAAGGCGGCACGACTAGCAGACCCACACTGGAGATGTCACTGGCCGGCTCTAAAGGAGGAGGAGAGGGCGCAATCGGGAGGGGGGGGGCTGCCAGACGGAGAGCCACCGCGAGGTCAGCGGCAGACACCCTGGTGAGCCCCGCCCCGGAGCCGCCACGACCCGAAGGTGGGTTGACGGGCTCGCGCGACAGGGAGTGGGAGCGCTCCGAGAGGTCCTCGTCCTCGTCATGGTCGTCGAGGCGGGAGTGGCGGGATCGCCTGTGGTGGGAGTCATCGGCATCAGCAGGACCGCCCCCCTGGTGGCTGTTGACGAAGAGGCGGGGGCGGCTGATGTGGTTCGGAGGCTTGGGGCAGATCGTGAGGTCGTATCTGTCGTCGTTGAAGAAGACCTGAAGCGTGGTGCATAACTTGGAGGAGTCCAGGCATTTCACCTTGACCCAGACCTCCTCCTCCTTGCACAGAGAAAGCTCGTCAACCACGAGCACCTTGCCGAGGATCTTGGACATACTGCGAATGACACGCTCAGACCGGGCCACATCTGGCAGGCCGGCGATGAGGAGCCAGGCAGTGTCCAGAACCGCCACGACCTTGGGATCCCACCACGGCTCAGAGATGTTCACCACCATCCCATTAAGGGCCAAGGTGATCTTGTCACTACGGGTGCAGAATCCCATGCTCAGGGCGTCGGGGAAGATCACCGTGAAGGCGTTGGCAGCGGTGGAGGTCACTTGCCAATCCCACTTGCACCTGCACAGGTGGTTGAGCTCAGCCTCGATCAGCTCCGGGATGGCGAAGCCCTCGCCCACGACAATCACAAGGGCCAGGAGCGAGGGGGAGGGAGGCAGGAGCTCCGACACCTCGATGTGAAAGAAGCCCATGTCCTCGATGTCGTGGCCGTACATCATGATCTCCTCCATCACCGGGCGTTCCGGACATAGTATCGCGGGGTGACCGGCTTCCTTGCAGAGGTAGCACATCGGTGGGTTGGGGCATGCCACCTGGAAGTGACCGGTCAAGCCGTAGTTGAAGCATGGCGGACCATCGGGGGCGGGGGTGGAGCCCGAGGAAGGGGCCGCAACAGCGGCGGAGGTGGCGGCGGCCGGGGGGCGAGGAGGGCCCTTCTTCTTCTTCTTCTTCTTTGCGCCCTGGCGCCCCCGGTTCCCATTGCCACCGTTCGACGGCGGGAACGCAGCTTGGGTGTGCGGGGGCTGGTAGCGACGGGCAGCCGTGGCGATGGAGTCAGTGGTTGGGGGTTGTTGACGCGGAGTGGAGGGAGACCGGTCTCGACGGCGCGACGGGGAGGAGGAGCGCCGCCGGGAAGACAGCCGGGCCTCCCCAGCCGGCGACCGGCCGCGGTCCCACGAATCCGCCCGAGGGGACGCACGGCGCGCCAGGGAGCGGGAACGGTGATCGTCATGAGCCGGAGACCGTTGGGACTGGCGGGGGGAGGAGCGGCGGGAATCGCGGGCTGGGGAGCGCCGGGCCGGGCGGGAGGAGAGCTGTTGCTTGAGGTCAGCCTCCCGCCGGAGGCCATCAGGGGAGAAGTGAGGCGGGTCGCGGCGGTCGTCCGTGCGGCGCTTGGGGCGGCCCACG
>NC_041383.1:721973397-721985093 GCF_002162155.2 Triticum dicoccoides
GCGGCCCACGTCGTCGTCCCATTCCCTGGGCATGGCCGACGGGGGAGGAGAGGGGGCACGAGGGGGTCGGGAGCGCCGACAAGAGGGGGGTAGAGAGGGGCGGCGAGGGGCGCGTCAGGGAAGGGAGCTGGAGGCGCGGGGCTAGTGGAGGGTTGGCGAGGAAACCCTACCGGGGGCCAAATGGTGCGCCTAGTCGGGCCAGTGCCCACCGATGGGCAAGGCTGGGCCGTGCGGGGCGAAACCAGCCCAGGTGACCGGCCCATGAAACGGCCAACGGCCCGCACCCCATCCGGCGGCCCCACGGCCGAAGACACCGGGGTGGGCCCAATGGAGTGGGCCACGGGGCGGCCCAGTACCAACGCGGCTCGGTACGACCGACCCGGGGAAACCAGGCTGGGGGCAAGGGTTTCCCCGAGCGCCGCTGTGGTGGCCACCGGTGGGGCAGGACGGGGGCAGCGAGGCCAGGACGGGGCACAACAGCCACCAGGAGACAGGGATGAGGAGGCGCCGAACGAGGAGATGAATGGACGAAATGGGGAGCGCCTGGAGAGCACGGCCGAGAGCTCCGACACGGACGCCGACGACGGGCCAGCCAGGGCGGAGGAGGACGAAGCTGCTGCGGCCTTCTAGGAGGAGCGTGCGGAGCTGCGGTTGGCGCGGCCAGCGGCACCCCAGCCACCGGTGCGGTGACTCCGGGGGGAGCCCCAGACCCCAAGGGGGCACCTTTCACCCCCACCAGCAACGATGAGCCCGAAGGCCGGCGGCGGCACCGGTCAACCCCGTGGGCGGCCGAACTCCCACCCCTGGGAGTAAGGCCACCGGCAGAGTCGAGCCGAGGCAGCCGGACCGGAGCCTTGGGGGGGACGCGATCCCGGCATACGACGGGGCGCTCCACGGCGATGTCGTCGGCCTCAGCGAGGTCCGCCCAGACCACGCGCGACGGTCCAGCAGGGGGAGTCGACGGCGGGGCAGGCGAGGGGAGCACCGGCAGGCAGGCCGCGGTCGAGGAAGGGGACGGGGGCTGGAGCGGCGGCTAAGCCGCCGTGTCGCCAGAGCCAACGGGCGTCTCCATCGCTCCATTTTTTCCGGCATCGGCACTATACATTTAGTACAACATATTGAATTGCAGGGCAGGGTTAGGGGTGAGGGCGGTTCCCCCTCTCTTATTCACAACTTTTCTTATATAATAAACTCATACGTACAAGTTATTATAAATAACCACACAAAAAATCAGTACACGGAGAGCAAGCCATAAAGTATACAATTAAGCCGTACTAAGATCTGCATATACTAACGACCATCAACTGTTGTGATACTCACTGCATTCACAGAGTTTGATGTAATCTCCCTTCCTTCTTCGTCTGCACAAGTACCTAGAGCCAAATATATAGGTTGCTTTGGAGCTGGAAGCGACACGCTTTCGTTCTCTAACATAAGCATAATCGATGACATAAGTGGCCTATCCCTAGCACGGTCTTGAACACACAAGAGTCCCACATGAATACAGCGCAGAACTTCATGAAGTCGGCAACTTGCAACAAAGGAAGAGTCCACAAGTTCAATTGCATTTCCATCTTCCCACAATCTCCATGCCCGAGTAACAGAATGAGGTCAACATCAAGTTACTAACTTTTCTGCTGGGAAAGGGGTAAGGGGGAGATTGAAAATATCTTATAAACATACTTGCATAAGTGATAAGGCTAGAAAAGTTTGTTATAAGCTGAGGTGAACTAGTCTTCAAGCCACTGACAATCTCTAAGAGAAGAACACCGAAGCTATATGTGTCTGATCTTACAGAAAAAGCACCTCCCATCGCATATTCAGGCGACATGTAACCATTGTTTAAACATTAAACAAGTCAAAGGATTCCTCAAAATGAATTGTTGTGGAATTAACACTTCAGATGTTCTTAATGTCGGGACTTAGTCGCGAGGCCAACGCATCTATGTGGTAGCTTGAGAGGGGTTGATCGGGACGAGAGACGCAACACGCAAGACAAGGGTTTAGACAGCTTCAGGCCCCGGGAAACATCATCCGGTAATAACCCTACATGCTGTTTGTGGCTAGGTCTCATTATGCTCATGAGAGGAGTCGCCGTAAGCCGTCTCCCCCTTTGTGTCTAGCCCTAGAGATTGTTCTTGTTTCCTGTCCCTCTTGGGGAGCCTTGCCCCTCCTTATATAAGTTAGAGGGGCGGGTTATATGTGGAGTCCTAGTAGGACTAGAACTAGCCTATCTTGTACTACAAGCCGGACTCAAGTCCGGGTCTTGATTCCTTGTAAGGGAGATATTCCTCACGCCTTTCCTCTTAAGCCAGCCTATCATAACGTAAGCCGGCCTTCTGGGCCTTGAGCCTCCTGGGCCCTCGGGCCTTGTCGCTCCTCTGATCCGCTTGCCAGGTCACCCATAGGTCACCAGGATCGGGCGGGTCACTTAGTGTGTCGTCCAGTCATGGCGGGTCATTAGTGAGTCGCCAAGTCCGGCCGAGTTATACTTCCAGCCGGGTTACACCGCGGGGTATATCCCCGACATTAGCCCCCAAGTTTAGCTTGGATTTAGCCATGGTAAACTTATGCTGCAAAATAAACACAAGAACAAATTTGATAGGTTGTGCTCTGGGTTAAGAATTCTTGTAAACCGGCACCTGAACATCCTTAAGTCCTTGTCATTTCCTTCTTCTAAAAAATCCGGGTCAATAGACCAGCTTCACAATCAATTTGATGATGTTGGTTTCTCATAGAAAAATATTGTGAAGAATAATCCACTTGAGTCGGCTTCCAAGGCGCCGGGTTAAATAATTTTGGTCTTCAAATACTCATCTGATATTCAGCCGGCTTGAAGATATAAAACTTGCTGGTTTATCATTACCAAAAACTCCGGGTTATAAAAGACTCATGACATCGAGTCATAATTGTTGTTGACACCGGGTCATGTAATTGATCTTCCTGATTTGCTCAAAACTGATAATTTGAAGATGTTCCTCCTTATATATGCATAATACCTGTAGCCCCCAAGTCTTAAGAGGAGAACATAGTGATAGCTTAAGACTTGCTCCAATATAAGTGTTGCAACCAAAGAAGAAATCCGGTTTGTTCATCTCAATCATTAGTCATAAACTGAATATTCCACATAGGTAGCCCCCAAGTTTTGGGTTGTCATGCTTGCAGCAACCTGGGACTTGTAATTGCCTTATGCTCATAAAAACTTCAACCAGTGTAGCCTCCAAGGGTCAGGTCATTATGCAATAATGAGCAGGGACTTTATAAATATGATCATGTAGATTTGAACAGCAACGTGTAGCCCCCAAGGGCCGGCTCAGTAAGATAATATTGAGCTGGTACTTTATATATACTTCATTGAAACATCATATGATGTAATCTCCACCACGGGGCTTGAGCCCACGTCCACAAGGTTAAGAGCTTTGTGCTTTACCAACTGAGCAATGGATCCTTCAATATAATGGATTTAAAACTTATGACCTTGAACTGTTAACAGGAGAAATTGGTAGCCCCCAAGGGCCGGCTCATTACGATGTGATGAGTCGGGTCTTCAATAAGGTGAGCAAACAATGACTTTGCATTAGCCCCCAAGTGTCATGGTGCATGCTTGCAGCAACATGAGACTTGCATATTTGATATAATCTCAATTTGAATAATGTAGCCCCCAAGTGCCGGGTCGTAAGCCTGCAGCGACTCGGGACTATTCCTTCCATTGTAGAATAAATCATATCCTTTGATAAAATAATAGCCAGTGCACTAAAGCGACTTTGAAAACCTCAATAATATTGGTTATTGATAATCACAATAGAAATCCAGCCATGTTGGCTATTCAAGATATGAATAATATAACCCGGTATGAAAACCTCAATCATTCAATATCATCATGAAAATCCAGCCAGTTTTGGCTATTAAAATTTTTAATACCTCATCGGTTGATAAGTAAACGCAGAGTTTAAATGCTCGGCGGCTCTTGGCCGACGATGATTTAAGTAAACCCGGAATTTTTATAACCTGGCGGCTTATAGCCTTTGAGAAAAATCCAGAACGGATAATTATTTTGAAGCATCAAGTTTGGTAATGAGCTTGAACTTAATCATTTATATGTCATATTCCTGCAAATCCTGCAAAGAGTTTAAACAACATATGCCCTAGCGACTTAACGTCAAAAGCCAGGGCGGGTAACCACCCAAATGTAGTCTTATCCTGCACACAAGTAGATCACAAGATCCCTATGATCCTTTGAATGATACCGCCGGATTATGTGACCCGGATAGTGAAGTTGATAGCTCAACTCTGTAAGATCCGGCACATATGATATTTGTAACAACTCAAATACTTGTGATTCTATAAAAACAGATAAAAATTTTGAGGCTTCGGATTCGAATACGATCAGTAAAGCGTTCCAAAGGGGTTAAGCTAAGATTCAAATACGATCATATAGCCCCCAATGGCGTTTGGCGTTGCCGATCAAAGTGGGTATCGACAGTTATGTTCTCTTTGGTTCGAATACGACCTATGTTTGAACAGGAAAACCCCCAAATGACCACTGTGATATTGAATTCGTACGGCCGGTTTACATGACCTGTGTAATAAGGGTGATAATCCAATCCTTAGAAGCCAATGCTTCCATATAAATGATGGTTGTCATAAGCTGGCGACTTATAGTCAAAAGTCAGGCCGGGTTAATCATAAACACTTATATACATGTGAGATATAATCCCCAAAAGGTCTCAAGTTAAGTAATTGTGGCTGCAATAAACTTTACCAGAGATAGAATAAAACTTTTTGAGGCTTCTGATTCGGATACGATCAGTAAACCGTTCCAAAGGGGTTAAGCTAAGATTCGAATACGATCATATAGCCCCCAGTGGCTTTGGCGATGCGATCAAGTGGGTATCGACAGCTATGTTCTCTTTGGTTCGAATACGACCTATGTTTGAACAGGAAGCCCCAAGTGACCATAAGATTTGTTTAATGACACTGATTCGTATACGATCCACGTCAGACCCAAAGGGGTTAAGCTATGATTCAAATATGATCAAGAAGCCCCCAAGTGGGTTTGGCAGTATGCCGATCAAGCGAGTATCGACAGCTATGTTCTCTTTGGTTCGGATACGACCTATGTTTGAACAGGAAGCCCCCAAGTGACCATAATAAGATAAGTCGTAAGGCAGGATACCTATGTTTAAACCGCGCATCATGGCAGCAAGTTCTTTTTCGCACCCTGTAATCTTTCTGAGAACTCGAACTTGCGAGAGATTAATTCTTTTGAACCGGAAGTTTAAACCGGATTTGAAAGCTTCAAAACTTTGTAAGAGATAAATTTACCTTGAGCCGGATTTTAAACCAGATATTAAGAGTGTCAGTGCTTTGCGGGAGAGAGATGTCTCTTGAACCGGATTTTAAACCGGAGTCCTTCTTTTTAAGCCGGAAATTTTCTGACGGGCTTTAAATTTTTCACCAATATAGCGGTAGCCTCTGGAACCGGGCTACCTTCCCTCGAATGACCCGGAATTCTTGAATCCATTGAAACCGGCTAATTCTGCCGAGCCATACCATTGTAGCCCCCGAGTCTCAAGATGACTCGAGGAGTTGGCTTGAGATTCTCCATAATTAACCGTGATATAGACTGGTTTGAATCCTGCATGGGACAATCTTGCAAACCAAAGTAATTTCTCTTTTGTAATATAAAATATATTGGATGGATTTCACCTGATATGTTAGGCTAGTGATTATCCACAGAAGGTTGAGGTGATTGCGGCGGGTTATAAATGATCTCGTATGAACTGTGTCAGCAACTCGGCCAATGGTTCCTTCCAACTGGCTGTTTGAAGTTAACCAAACCATAGTGCCGGCGACTTGTGCACTTATCCATTGAGCCATCCAGTGCAGACGGCGGTTGATAATATATAATATTTTTCCTCCAATTTGTTGGAAGAGAAAACGGGCTTCCCAAGTAGTGACTTGCTCATACTCAATAAACAGTTCATCCAGAAAAAAAACGGCTCGGTGTGTTGATGTAGACAAACCGCAAGAGACGGACCGTAAAAACGACCGCAACATCAAAGGCGGCTCAGACAGATGAATCAACCGTGGTGCTGTAAACCGGTGCGGGCGGGTAAGTTGTCCTCCTTGTTCTAAGCCGGCGTGGTCATAAGAGACGGCCACGGCGTTGTAAGCCGACGCGATCGCAAGAGATGGCCACGGCGTTGTAAGCCGGCGCGGTCGCGAGAGACGGCCACGGCGTTGTAAGCCGGTGCAGGAGTCCGTTGAGTAACGACGACCACCTGTGCCAAAAGATGTTGGCGTGTCTCCGCCTCTGCGGTATAATATCACTTTTTTTCATAAATAATTGCCCTGCATAAATAATATTGTAGACCAAGGCAAAGATAAACTTGTTCTTTGACAAAAACAACATATGATAATAAAACAAACTTGGATGGATATCTCCTGATTTGTTTAGGTCGAAAATAATCCGCCATGAAATTGATGATCCCTAGGTGAAACCGAAATCCCTCACGGGTGAATCGGCCGCGGGAACAAACCGATAAACCGGCAATGGCGTTTATAAGCCGGTGCGGACGAGCAAGTTGTCATCCACGTTGTAAGCCGGTGAGGACGCGTGAACCGGCCGCGAGAGCGGACGGGCGAGTCGTCCGTGGTGTTGTAAGGTGGTGCTGACGGGCGAGCCAGTCGGCGCGTTGGCGTAAACCGGACCGCAGGGGCGATGGCTGGTATTTTTTTTTGCCGGATGCTGGCGCCGGATAATGCATAGTGCTTCTTTTGTTTTTTGCCAAAAGAGTTAATTGGTTCTGTGTCTTCTAGTGCCTGAGCTCTCCACATAACCCGTCTGGCACTTTTTGAGCTGAAATCTTTGGAACCAGAACTTCTTGATAATCCGGCCGGAACCTCTGATAACCCAGAACTTTTTTACCCGAACCTCTTGATAATCCGGCCGGAACTTTTGATAATCCGGAACCTTTAAACCGGAACCTCTGGATAATCTGGCCAAAACTTTTGATAATCCGGAACTTTTGAACCGGAACCTCTTGATAATCTGGCCGAAACTTTTTGATAATCCGGAACTTTTCTGTAGCCTAAGTTGGAACTCTTGATGACTCAGACGAAACCTTTTGGCGATTCGGTTGGAACCCTTCGGCGATTCGGACCAAACTTTTCGTCGAGGCGATCGGAACTCTTTGGTGATTCATACGGAACCTGTCATCGAGGCGGTCGGAACCTTTCGCCGACTCAGACGAAACCTTTCGTCAAGGCGGTCGGAACCTTTTCGGTGAGCCAGCTGGAACTCTCCGACAAGTCGACCGAAACTTCTTCAATAAGCTGGGCGGAGCTTCTCAATCCCTGGGATAGCGCCCTTCAAGAACTCAACACCACCGCGCGCAGGCCCCACGGTGGGCGCCAACTGTCGTGGAATTAACACGTCAGATGTCCTTAATGTCGGGACTTAGTCGCGAGGCCAACGCATCTATGTGGTAGCTTGAGAGGGCTTGATCGGGACGAGAGACGCAACACGCAAGACAAGGGTTTAGACAGCTTTGGGCCCCGGGAAACATCATCCGGTAATAACCCTACATGTTGTTTGTGGCTAGGTCTCATTATGCTCATGAGAGGAGTCGCCGTAAGCCGGCTCCCCCTTTGTGTCTAGCCCTAGAGATTGTTCTTGTTTCCTGTCCCTCTTGGGAAGCCTTGCCCCTCCTTATATAAGTTAGAGGGGCGGGTTACATGTGGAGTCCTAGTTGGACTAGAACTAGCCTATCTTGTACTACAAGCCGGACTCAAGTCTGGGTCTTGATTCCTTGTAAGGGAGATATTCCTCACGCCTTTCCTCTTAAGCCGGCCTATCATAACGTAAGCCGGCCTTCTGGGCCTTGAGCCTCCTGAGCCCCCGGGTCTTGCCGCTCCTCTGATCCGCTTGCCAGGTCACCCATAAGTCGCTAGGATCGGGCGGGTCACTTAGTGCGTCGTCCAGTCAGGGCGGGTCATTAGTGAGTCGCCAAGTCCGGCCTGGTTATACTTCCAGCCGGGTTACACCGTGGCACTACTAGGAAAAGGCATGCTAGTGGCGCACCGGATTTGCCTTATAATGGCGCACTACTGGTGCGCCACTGGCATCACGCCATTAGAATTAAATTCTAATGGCGCACTACTGGTGCGCCATTAGTATCTGGTGTTCTAATGGTGCACCGCGTAGTGCGCCATTAGTATAGCCTGCAGTGCGCCATTAGAATGCCTCCCAGGGGCCATATGTACAAATGTGCTTTGGCATTCTAATGGCGCACCAGCAGCTAATGCGCCATTAGTGTGATGATCACAGTGCGCCATTAGTGTCTTGTGTGGTGCGCCATTAGTATGAATATTAGGTTTTATTTTTTTTTGCTTTTCTGATTTTTGCACAGGTTACAAAATATATTATTGCATAGAATATAGACAGCAGCACACAGCAACATCAGATTCATCAAATACAATAGAAGATTAGTCTCCGAATACAATTCATCATATTAGTCTCCGGATTCAAAAGACCGGACAAAGATAAAACATTACAAGTCTCAAGACCGCGAGTATCGAGTTTGCGAGGCTCTGGCACTTGATTCGGAGGTTGCGGGGCTCTGGCACTTGATCTTGAACTCCTTGTACTCATCTTCGCTCATCAAAGGATATTTCGCCTTGATCTTGTCATAACTATCACCTTTATCAATCATTCTCTTCACCGCGCTTCTCCAAGTAGACATGGCCGTGCTCATCTTCGTGAGGGCGGCATTGTTCACTTTATTCCCTGAGAGGCGTGTGTTTTCAAATTCGGCGGGGAACTTGTATCGTTCGTGCAGCTTCGTGAAGAGGAGGTTGCACAAATTCCCTCGGTCCTTATGCCTAAGGTTCTCGGTGTTGATCGAGACGGTGCTCCGGAGAATGCACCCGAGCTGAACCGAGTACCCCTTGACTATATGTTTGGGCTCCGTTGGATTCCCGTCGGAGTCCACTTGAGTGAATTCCTCCTTGACGGTGCGGAGCGCATTCGGGCGCCGGTCCTTCCTTTGCTTCTTCGGTTGGCTGCCATCTGTGTGTGCGCCGCCACCATCTGTGTGTGCGCCGCCATCATCAGTGGTGGCATCCTCGGCGGCACCATCAGTGGTGTCATCCCCGACGCCACTAGGGGTTGTGTAATCAGGATCGGTGTCTTCCGCGGCGTCATCATAGCGGTGAGGTTGTTCCTCCATCTCTTGGCACAGCTCCCAGAATTGCTTGCCGCCCGAACCACCGGCCTCATTGTTGTGGGCCATGTTTCTCTCTAAATAGGAAAAAAGTTTGGTCAAAAAGATGGTTATTGTCAAGGAACAAGATCATGGTCTCATGATTTAGGGTTTGTCGACACCGAGGCACCCTAAAAGCCTAAGCTTTCATCATTTAGGTTCTCATCGACACCGAGGAATCCGGGGCAGCCAAGTTAAGTTTTCATCATTTAGGGTTTATCGATGCCGAGGCACCCTAGGTTGGGCCTAATCTTGGCTCTATTGCCACCTATGTTGGGTTTATCATCTAGGGTTTATCGATGCTAAGGATAATTCTAAGTTGGGCCTAATCACTTGGCTCTATTGCCACCTATGATTTAATGCAGCAAGAATGGCAGGGCAGTTGATCCTACTTAACTAAGTACTAAGATAGCCCGGCCCATGCATTAGTCGCAAGTACCCCATATGTCCTATTTTTAGCAAAGTCATGCTAAAATTCACGGAAAATTTCAGCATGACCTTTGCTGAAAATAGGACATATGGAGTACCCGAATTTGCCGGAACGGAAGTTAATCGACATTTCGGCAAACTCAAGGGCCTCTCGGGGTACCTGCAAATTCATCATGACACGATGGTCGGAGACAAAACCCAGCCACAGACCATATGGTCCTCTGCTTTCATATGGACAAAAATCAGCTCAACTTATGTGAGCTTCCATTCCAGATATAATATGTATCCCAACAAAAAATCATCAATAGTTTAGAAAGTCTGTACAAACACAGAAAGAATGACAAATGTATTTTTACAGATCATGGCTCAGAGTCATAAACATCTATGGACCAAATATAGTAATGGATACAGCAGATTAGTCTTATGATTTTACTTGTTCGGTATAAAATAGCTTATGCTTTCCTTACAGTACATGTCCACATTTGATATGTCCTTTTTGTCTGTCCTGCTTTTTGAATCAACCGTATCGAGCAATACTATGGAATTAGTCAAATAATTGTGCATGTTTTGACAATAGGATGAATGCAAAAGAAAATCAAATGGTTGTGGCAATCTGTCCATCATCATGACTGTTGACAGTCGCCACACCCACTGTTGGACTTCGATCTAGCACAAAGGGGGTGTATAAGAGCACAAAGGAGGACTGTACACCAATCTGTGGACAGCACACATAAGAACAGTAGCAGTAGTACTACTACTAGCAGTAGTACTACCAAAAGAAAGGAAAGAACAGTAGCAGTAGTACTACTACTAGCTAGCTAGCTAGCTGGTACTGATCTAGCTTCTGCATGCATTTCTCTGAATTTTGTTATACTTAAACACTACAAGGAATTATACTTTGTCATAGCTATTAGTCTTTGGACTAAGGGGCACTAGCACACTAGTAAGTGATAGGCAACCATCCTACATGGAAATGTGAAGAGTTACATGGATGAGTACCAGCTCTAAGTGAAGGCTCAATGGATTCAAGATCAACCGACTGAAGTTGCCCAAACCTGCAAGGAAAAGAGAGAATAATGATTTCGAACTGCTTCTGATGGCATACATAAGCATAAGTTCAGTCCCCCAAATCAAGTACTCCATCAGATTGGGATACTACTCTAGATTAGTGTAGCCACTATCTAACAAAAAATTTCAGAACTGAATTTCAGAGTACTCTAAATGTTGTGTGCCCTAGTATTTCTGTGTTCCCTTGCATTTCTATAACATTTAGTAGCATGACAATTTTATCATGTTGAAAAAATTCAGTAACATGAATTTGGCTAAGCCAAGCATGATCTTGCTTGCATTGCCGCCTTTGCTACATGAAGCAATAGGGTAGGTTCAGTTTCACTGAATTTTTGAAACTATACATCATTTGCTGAATTTTTGCTCTACATCACTTGCTCTTTGTAAATTATTGCATATATCCAGTGACTGAATTTTTGAAACTATAGGTGAACCTCTTTAGGAAACGCAAAACAGTTAACTGAAACTATCTAAAATAGTTAAATCCACTTGATGCTTACCTAATGCAGGCCAACAGAATGAAATGAACTACGGATTTGTTCTCTGAAATACATGTAGGCCAACAGAGAGGATGTTCTTACGAGGGAGCAAGAAGCCTGCCGCCATGGCCCTAGGGTTTGCAGGTGAGGGGGTGGAGGAGAAGGGAGGAATCACCATGCATAGGTTGGGGAGGGAGGAAGGATGGAGAGGGAGGAAGGAGGAAGGAGGAGAGGTACCTGGGCAGGCGTGGCCGGTCGCCGGAGGGGTCAGGGTCGGGGTTGGGGTCGGGGTCGGCGGCGGCGGCCTCGTCGAAGGGATGCCTCAGTTGGCCGTGGGAAGGCCGGCGGCCGCGGTCGTCGTCCTGCACCCCGTGCCCGGACTGAGGAAGACGCCGGCATTGAAGCTCCGGCAGCGGCTGGGCGTCGGGGGGCGACGGCGCGGGGGCGACGGCGC
>NC_041383.1:721985161-722027340 GCF_002162155.2 Triticum dicoccoides
ACGCCGGCGTTGAAGCTCCGGCAGCGGCTGGGCGTCGGGGGGCGACGGCGCGGGGGCGACGGCGCGGGGGCAAAGTTAGGTCGAGTGGGGGGGGGGATCTGGCGAGGGAGGGAGAGAGGCCAGAGGGGAATAGGTGGAGGGAAGCTTTCTAATGGCGCACCACACGCAGGTGCGCCATAAGTACGACTGTTCTAATGGCGCACCACCCCTCGGTGCGCCATTAGAATTTTGTTTTAACCTAGCCTAGTAGCCATATCTACAGCCCAACCCTATCTACAACAGAACCCACGCACTAGCCCGACTAGTCAGCACGCAGCACACACACCAGGAGGTCCTGGGTTCGATTCCCAGGATCCCCAATATTTTTTTATGCATTTTAAATGGTGTTTTTTATATTTATTTGTGTTTAAATATGTTCAAACTTGTTTAAATCATAACAGTAATATTTTTTATGCATTTTCAATGCTGTTTTTTATATTTATTTGTGTTTAAATATGTTCAAACTTGTTTAAATTATAACAGTAATATTTTTTATAAAAATAGTAAAAAAAATTTAAAAAATATGTTCAAAAAGTGCGGGTGCGGGGGGCCGGGTGCTCCGGCGGTGGAGCGGGGGAGGGTTGCGATGGGTGGAGCTAGCGGGGGAGGGTGCGGGTGCGATCGAGATGGAGGGGGATCGAGATCGAGATGGAGGGGGAATCGATGCGCCATTAGTAGTTTTGCAAAAAAGTAAAAATAATAAGTATATATACTAATGGCGCATCTCCTCTGAGTGCGCCATTACTAGTTTAAACTAGTAATGGTGCACTGTGCCACGATGCGCCATTAGTAGTTTTGCAAAAAAAAGAATAAAACAAAATTTACAGTAATGGTGCACTGCCTGCTTGGTGCGCCATTAGTAGTTATAGATAGTAATGGCGCATTATGGACCCGATGCGCCATTAGTATGTATGGGAAAATGGAAAAAAAATAATTCATACTAGTGGCGCACCCTGTTTACGGTGCGCCATTAATGTCTTCCACACTAATGGCGTATCACAAACAGGTGCGCCGTTAGTATATAGTAGTGGCGCACTGCTTCCACGGTGCGCCATTAGAATCAATCCTATCTATAGCCCTTTTCCTAGTAGTGCGGGGTATATCCCCGACATGAACTATACCAAACCATAAAATAGCAATGCCAAGGGTTTGTTAGTAAACTAATTACTTACTATGTCTCAACGACCCGGCTAGTGTTTGCTTGGTTTTGGTTTGTAGGAAAAATTCTTGCCATACCAAAATCTGAAATTTTGGGAGTCATTTATGTGCCCAACAATATGTTGCTTGCTTTGAGATCTCTGTGAATTATTGTTAATCTTGAATCTTGATGGAGATAAAGAAGACCTCTTGCTATTCCTTTAATTATTTTGAACCGTGTTGACCAATCAAGCACATGTTTCCGTGAAGCATCTTTCATGTTTAATATAAGATGAAGCTTGTGTCAACATGACTAACACTTTGGTTAATTTAAAGAATTTTCTAATGTGCAACAAAAGAGAAAAGGAATGTACCGAAAAGAAAAGCATCCAAGCTTTTGTTAGGTAAGTATTCGTAAATCAGTAACTTCTCGTCTTCATGAATGCATGACCCAAGAAGTCTGACTAGGTTCTTGTGCTGCAGCTTGGCAATTAGAATTACTTCATTTTTGAACTCCACTATACCTTGCCCAGAGCTCTGACAGCAACCTCATTTCCACCTTCCAGTGTGCCCTACATGAGCGCATATTTTTCACTTGAACAAGAAGCCTACTTATTTTACTTCTAATAAAGATACCTTTTCACAAAAGGAAGTACTCCCTCCATCCCAAAGTTGTACTAAATCAACGACACTTATTTTGGTATGGAGGGAGTATATTTTAGCCCCTTTTAATTCTGATCCCACAAAATATTATTCAACTCTAAATTTGTATATCAAAACTAGTTCAAATCACCAACTCAACCAAACCACGCTGACTTTGGACTATGTGGCATCAACAATGACATATATTTCAGTAATTCCATATTACTAATAGGTGATCCCCACTAACCAATTTCACACAACATGTCAACTCAACATGCAATCATGCATAGGAAACAGCCGGCCTCAACATGCAACTGTGCATGAAAAAAATGCTCCATTATGCTGCTTATTTTAATAATCTAATCCTATATATCACTAAATAGGTGACCCCCAATAATCTATTTCTCTCAATAATTTTATAGTTAGATAAAAATGATTTGAGAATCAAAGGGTGTTTTAGGAGTCAGACAACAATTGAAGTGCAAAATATGTGTGTTTGGCCTTCTGTCGAAACACAATCTATTACCTTGTAGACATTGCCAAAACCTCCCCGTCCAAGCAAGTTGGAATGAGCGAAAAAAATTGTTGCTGAAAGGATGTCCCTGTAGCTAACAAATGGAAATTTTGTATGTTTGCCGATTGTTGGATGTGCTAAAGTATCCTCGCAACAGTTTGTTCTGCTTTTCCTTCTTTTGCAATTTGCCTGCTTGTAGGACATCATTTTGTTTCTTAAATATTTCACTAGTGTCATATGTAAAAACAAGAGGATATTTGTTACTCTACCTCTGTATTTGTACATTCAGACAAGGCATACGCATGTTAGTAGCAGCAGGCCTGCTATAATCGGAATTATAATCTTTACTGAACTGATCTCCTTATAAACTGCAGAAATGCAACAAACCAAAAATTTGAAATTTACTTGAATAAATACCATGATGGGTATGTGCAACTAAACTAAGTGCCTAAACTAACATAATTTAGCTAACTGGGCTACCATGGTTTGTGGTAAATTAAAGATTTGATCATTCTAAAAGAGTATTTATGCTCGTTTAGAAACTACCCCTCCAAATTCAATAATTACTATTTGGCTAGTGTCAGGTTATGGCAGTAACTAGCTATTTCCTAATGGAAAGGCTAAGACATGAAATCTAAAAAGAATTGTAAACACATTTGGAAGTGAAGGTTTGGCAAAATGGAAAAGTATATCTATTGTAGACTGTAGTTGTATAAATGATGTTGAAAGGAATTGCCAGTTTGTCAAAAAAGATGTTCCATGTTACTCTTTAGTTATTGAAAATGTGACGTTTTGGGTATGGAACTTCTAAATTTTAGTTGTTGATACCATTCAAAAAAATTAGATTAGGTTAAAAATGATGTGCCTAAATTTTCGCCAGACATTAGTCTATAGTATTATAATCTTGTTGGGTTTGGTACGTATATTAAAGTAGGAAAACAATGTTCACATTTTGTCATCATTCAAATATCATGTCAAGGTGATGGGCTAATTAGATGGACACACTTGAATGATTAGTCATAAGTGGTATGTCATATAGCTAATACAACATTTTATAATCTAGGTATTTTCATGAGAAATCATATGTCCACAGGCTCCCTTTGTAAATATTGGTGTTAATTTGAAGAGTACATGCTAATTACTTGGGAAGAAAGGAGGGCATGGAATAATACCGGGAGTATAAGCAAGTCCAAAGTACAGAGCCTCCCCACTGGTGATTGCCTTCCCAGTGTCGACAAGCTCCCCTGACCAAACCAAGCACCTAGACACGTCAGCCATACCTATGGTCCCGCTCAAGTTGGCATAAGCGTAGGCTGCGCATGAGCAGTTACGCCTGCACTCAGCCTCGCACTCATCGAAGCTTCTATTGCGTATATGCAAGCACTTGTCAGGAACATTCATCCCAGGCAAGGCCACATTCATCCCAGGCAAGGCCACGAAACGACTTTGATTGCCGCATTTCAACGCTTGCTTTCTCCTACATCCTTTTGAAGAGTTTACTTCATCGATAGTCTCAAACCCCTCGAGACATTGGCAAGCTGGGACCGTTTGAGTCAAGTCGCAATAACTGAATGGGCCACATGAGGCATAGAGCTCGCATGCAGCAGTGGGTCATCCACTAATGAGTGCCCATGATGACGAGTGATTGTTCCATGCTAGAGACTTGTCCTTGTCAGTGTAGTCAAGCGTGACGCGTGTGTACACCGAGTTGTCGGAGATTTCGTACGTGATGTAGAACTCGTCTCCAGAGTTTACAACCGTCTGGTAAAGGATGGAGCTGGTGTTGGATAGATATGTGCCACCAGTCACTGACACACCGTTCCACACACCTATGCGGCAGTATGGCCTAGTTTTGTTCCAAGTGACAAGCTGAAGGTCTGGGGCGCTAGGGTCGCCGCTGAATGAGAAGTCCCCAGAAGATGGATCATCCGAGCCCTTCCAAGCAACTAGCCGAGTGACGATCTGTGCCGTGTGGCTCACCACAAACCTCATGCCTGCAAGCATTGTGTCGGTTGGGTGATCAAAACTCTGTCATATGTCAGTGTCACTTGGCAACCGGAGAACAAAGTTCCCAGAGTTGCTTAGCTCTGCTGCGTAAGCTCCTGGTGCTCCGGCGGTGATATTGCTTGGTGTCGTCCAAATAGTGTGGCCTCTAGATTCAGATAATACCATTTGAGAATTGTTGGTGATGATGAGCTTCGCCGACAAAAGGGTGGTAATTGGGTTGTCTCGGTTGGCAACCCACACGATGGTGCGTGGTCCGGGAAGGCTATGGTACCATATGCCAAGGTAAAAGCTCTTGTTAGAGGTGGTCGGGGAGAAGAAGCCAAGAGTGAAGTCCCCGCTCTTGGAGATGAGCTTGTCATCGTGAGTGAGTGGCTTTGCTTGTGTTAGCTGGTGATCCATGCGAGACCGGGTGGACGTTTTTGGGCGCTTTTGGAGAGTGACGACGAAGATTAGGAGGAGTGCCACATCCCCATCGTCAATGCAGTCACCAGAATGCGGTTGGCCTCACCGGATGCCGACCCATTGCCGGTCTCCACGAGTACAGGTGATCGGTGTCGTTCAAAAGTTGTGACTTCCAAGGCGGCCATGAAGCCGTGGATCAGGCCGCTTCCCAAGGTAAAGAGAGACCCGGTAACTTTGTATGATTTTTTGCCGGAAAATTGGACTCGTGTCACAAGGAAGAAGAAGAAAGGCATTTTTTGCCAGCCACCGCCGCCGCCAGGATCGCCGGTGGCGAGATCGGCGAACGATGTTCGAGCAGCCAGACGGGCTCATTTGAATGTGTTATTGTGTTGTGGACCTGAGCTGAATGTGGGTTTGGATGTTGCGACGGTCGTGGGTCCTCCTGGTGCGGGCGAGGCCCAACCAGAGGCCCAAGCCTCGCGCAGCCCAGTGCAGACGTACGTGCATGTATTTCCGCAAACAGTTCTGCCTACGATCGAGTCTAGGTTTTCTTGTTCTGGCTTTCCTTCGCTCGGGACAGGACGGGCGAGAAGGATCTCAACCGCCAGTGGGATGGCGGGTCGTGGTCTGCCGCCGTCCAAGCGAGGGCCACCTACCACTGTTGCGGCCTCGTCCTCTGCCGGAGTTGGTCGCGGCGCTCTACCGGTAGTTGCCGCCAAGCCGGGAGCGGCCGATCAGGAGGTGTTGCCAGTCGCTGGGGCTGGTGGTGCTGGCCGCGGTGCCACGCCGGCCGGTGGGGGCGGACGGGGCGGTCTGCTTCCTCCAACGCAGGTGGCAGCAGGGACCGGGGCAACGGGAGTGCAACCCCGAGCTGGGACTGGTCGGGGCGCCCATGCGTCCGCGCGACCGGGGGCTGCTGTTTCATGTGCACTTCCGACGACCCAGGTGCCCAAATCCAACGCGCGGCAGCCGGAGGAAGTGGCACAGCCACCTGCAGCCAAGGCGCTGGCCCTGGGAAGGGGTCGCGGCGTGCATGGGCGTGATGGTTACTCTGGTTTTAGCAGAGATTGTTGGAATTACAACCGTTACGGTCAGTGGGGAGATGACGGATATGATGCGTATGGTGAGGGATTGCATTGTGGATCTTCCTCCAGTGGCGGCCATGGTTACAACCGGCACAATGCTGAGGACAATGGACAGTTTCAAGGTCCACCCGGTAATTTTGTGGAAGGTGTTGCCGGACCCAAGGATCGTTTCCGTGGTGGCTACCGTCGCGGGGGGAGAGGGAGACGACCACCGCCGCCTAGACATTATCCACCACCACCGCCACCTGTTGCAGATTTGGCCTTGGAGGAGGTGCTCGAGCATTCAGCTGAGGGGGACGGAGACCCATCCAAGTTACCCGTGGCAGCAGTGGACGCGGTTCGGGCCTTGGCAGCAGTGCATGTTCTGGTGTCTACTGGAGGTGCCAAATCTAGGGACATACGTCTGATAAAGGACCGGAAAAAGCGGAGGGCGAAAAGCTCTCTAAGTGGGCAATTAAGAAGAAAAAGTTGCCTTGCTATAGATGTGGTGAACCGGGTCACTTCGTGGCAGAGTGTACGAATGAGCTTTGTGATTATTGTCTTCGCTCCCAACATGTGAACGGGGAATGCCCTCTTCTATCCGGTCCTAAGCCTGACATTAACATTTTTGGGGTCTGCTGTAAAGAGTTGATGTTTTTTGAGACACCGGAGGTGGATCCTCTACCGCAGATGGTTGAGAGTTCCTTCCCGGCAGTTATCAGAGTTACTAATGGACAGTTGACCGAGGCTCAGATCGTCAGACAGCTACGTGAGTTAGTACCGGGTAATTATCAGTGGCAACTGGAGCAGTTAGAAGGTCAGTCTTATAAGGTTGATTTTCCCACTAAAGAGGATCAGATGCATTTTCTAAAGTGGGGTTTATGCAGAGTGACGAGCACAAACATTGTTATTGCTTTCAACGAGTGGAAGCAGGAGGAACCCGAGGGTACACCTTTGGAGAAGGTGTGGGTTTGCTTCTATGGCGTACCACCTAAATTGGTAAAACATTTTCTGGTTGCTTGGAGCTTGGGTGTGTTGATCGGTAAGACAGAAAAGGTTGACATGCCATTCACACGCACACATAACGCTGCGAGGCTTTTGGTCAGTGTTGCGAGTATTGAGCATATACCAGATGTAGTCAGATGGACATATGCTGGAGTCACTTATGTACTAGAGCTTGATATCGAGGATACTGCAGTTTCCGAGGAGGGAAATGGGACACAAGACATGGATACAACCGAGGGTGGCGGCGCACCCGGGAACCAGGAGAAGGGGCCCGATGATACTTTGCCGGAGTCGGACAAAGGGCCGGCCACACAGCCAGATAAGGTAGCCAGTTCTACCAAAGAGGCGCCCTCGTCCACTACTCCGATGAACACGCTTCGCTTTGGTTCTTTTGCACCGGGTGTTGGGGAACGTTGCAGAAAATTAAAAATTTTCCGACGGTTTCACCAAGATCCATCTATGAGTTCATCTAAGCAACAAGTCATGGGAGAGAGATTGCACCTACATACCACTTTGTAGATTGCGCGGAAGCGTTCAAAAGAACGGGGTTGAAGTAGTCGTTCTCGTCGTGATCCTATCACCGGAGATCCTAGCGCCGAACGGACGGCACCTCCGCGTTCAACACACGTACGGTCAGCGTAACGTCTCCTCCGTCTTGATCCAGCAAGGGGGAAGGAGAGGTTGATGATGATGGCTCCAGCAGCAGCACAACGGCGTGGTGGTGATGGAACAGCAGCACTCTGGCAGGGCTTCGCCAAGCACGTGACGGAGGAGGAAGAGGTGTAGCAGGGGGAGGGGGCGCCAGGACTTCAGGGTGCGGCTGCCCCCTTCCCCCCTCCCTTTATATAGGCCCCCAGGGGGGGCGCCGGCCCTGGGAGATCTAATCTCCCAAGGGGGCGGCGGCCAAGGGGGGTGGAGTACCCCCCAAGGCAAGTGGGGCGCCCCCCCCCCACCCTAGGGTTTCAACCCTAGGTGTAGGGGGTGGGCCTAGGGGGGCACACCAGCCCACTAAGGGCTGGTTCCCCTCCCCACTTTGGCCCTTGGGGCCCTCCGGGATGGGTGGCCCCACCCGGTGGACCCCCGGGACCCTTCCGGTGGTCCCGGTACAATACCGGGTGACCCCGAAACTTTCCCGCTGGCCG
Source organism: Triticum dicoccoides (assembly GCF_002162155.2). Lineage (NCBI taxonomy): Eukaryota > Viridiplantae > Streptophyta > Magnoliopsida > Poales > Poaceae > Triticum > Triticum dicoccoides. The sequence goes on from NC_041383.1 coordinate 721,993,114, forward strand.
AAATACCAGTTCCTATATAGTTTTCTTTGCCTCCGGTGTTGGGGAACGTTGCAGAAAATTAAAAATTTTCCTACGGTTTCACCAAGATCCATCTATGAGTTCATCTAAGCAACAAGTCAAGGGGAAGAGTTTGCATCTACATACCACTTGCAGATCGAGTGCGGAAGCGTTCGAGGGAGCGGTGATGATGGAGTCGTACTCGACGTGATTCGAATCACCGATGTCCAAGTGCTGAACGGACAGCACCTCCGCGTTCAACACACGTACGGGACAGGAGACGTCTCCTCCTTCTTGATCCTGCAAGGGGGAAGGAGAGGTTGAGGAAGCTCGCTCCAACGGCAGCACGACGGCGTGGTGGTGTTGGTGCAGCAGTACTCCGACAGGGCTTCGCCAAGCGCTTAACGGAGGAGGAGAGGTGTTGGGGAGGGGAGGGGCTGCGCCTTTGGATGTGGTGTATTGCAGCCCTCCCCTCACCCCTCTATATATAGGGGAAGGGGCAAGGGGGCCGGCCCTCTAGGGAAAACCCTAGGGGGGCGGCGGCCAAAGGGAGGGAGGATTGCCCCCCAAGCTAGGGGGGCGCCCCCTTTAGGGTTTCCCCCTCCCAAGCCCTAGCCGCATAGGCCAAGGTGGGGAGGCGCGCCCAGCCCACTAGGGGCTGGCTCCCTCTCCCACACAGCCCATGTGGCCCCCCCGGGAGGGGTGGCCCCTCCCGGTGGACCCCCGGAAACCTTCCGGTGGCCCTGGTACAATACCGGTATGCCCCCGAAACTTTCCGGTGTCCGTTTAACCACTTTCCATATATAAATCTTTACCTCCGGACTATTCCGGAACTCCTCATGACGTCCGGGATCTCATCCGGGACTCCGAACAACATTCGGTAGTCACATACTAGTCTTCCTAATAACCCTAGCCTCACCGAACCTTAAGTGTGTAGACCCTACGGGTTCGGGAGTCATGCAGACATGACCGAGACGACTCTCGGGCAATAACCAACAGCGGGATCTGGATACCCATGTTGGCTCCCACATGCTCCTCGATGATTTCATCGGTTGAACCACGATGTCGAGGATTCGATTAAAACCCTGTATACAATTCCCTTTGTCAATCGGTACGTTACTTGCCCGAGACCCGATCGTCGGTATCCCAATACCTTGTTCAGTATCGTTACCGGCAAGTCACTTTACTCGTACCGTAATGCATGATCCCGTCATCAACCACTTGGTCACTTTGAGCTCATTATGATGATGCATTACCGAGTGGGCCCAGAGATACCTCTCCATCATACGGAGTGACAAATCCCAGTCTCGATCCGTGTCAACCCAACAGACACTTTCGGAGATACCTGTAATGCACCTTTATAGTCACCCAGTTACGTTGTGACGTTTGGTACACCCAAAGCACTCCTACGGTATCCGGGAGTTACACGATCTCATGGTCGAAGGAAGAGATACTTGACATTGGAAAAGCTCTAGCAAACGAACTAACCGACCTTTGTGCTATGCTTAGGATTGGGTCTTGTCCATCACATCATTCTCCTAATGATGTGATCCCGTTATCAACGACATCCAATGTCCATAGCCAGGAAACCATGACTATCTGTTGATCACAACGAGCTAGTCAACTAGAGGCTCACTAGGGACATATTGTGGTCTATGTATTCACACATGTATTACGATTTCCGGATAATACAGTTATAGCATGAATAAAAGACTATTATCATGAACAAATAAATATAATAATAACACTTTTATTATTGCCTCTAGGGCATATTTCCAACAGTCTCCCACTTGCACTAGAGTCAATAATCTAGTTACATTGTGATGAATCGAACACCCATAGAGTTCTGGTGCTGATCATGTTTTGCTCGCGAGAGAGGTTTAGTCAACGAATCTGCGACATTCAGATCCGTATGTACTTTGCAAATTTCTATGTCTCCATCTTGAACATTTTCACGGATGGAGTTGAAACGACGCTTGATGTGCCTGGTCTTCTTGTGAAACCTGGGCTCCTTGGCAAGGGCAATAGCTCCAGTGTTGTCACAGAAGAGTTTGATCGGCCCCGACGCATTGGCTATGACTCCTAGGTTGGTGATGAACTCCTTCACCCAAATAGCTTCATGCGCTGCCTCCGAGGCTGCCATGTACTCCGCTTCACATGTAGATCCCGCCACCACGCTCTGCTTGCAGCTGCACCAGCTTACTGCTCCACCATTCAACATATACACGTATCCGGTTTGTGACTTAGAGTCATCCAGATCTGTGTCGAAGCTAGCATCGACGTAACCCTTTACGACGAGCTCTTCATCACCTCCATAAACGAGAAACATGTCCTTCGTCCTTTTCAGGTATTTCAGGATATTCTTGACCGCTGTCCAGTGTTCCTTGCCGGGATTACTTTGGTACCTACCTACCAAACTTACGGCAAGGTTTACATCAGGTCTGGTACACAGCATGGCATACATAATAGATCCTATGGCTGAAGCATAGGGGATGAAACTCATCTCTTCTTTATCTTTTGCCGTGGTCGGGCATTGAGCTGAGCTCAATCTCACACCTTGCAATACAGGCAAGAACCCTTTCTTGGACTGATCCATTTTGAACTTCTTCAAAATCTTATCAAGGTATGTGCTTTGTGAAAGACCTATGAGGCGTCTCGATCTATTTCTATAGATCTTGATGCCTAATATATAAGCAGCTTCTCCAAGGTCCTTCATTGAAAAACACTTATTCAAGTAGGCCTTAATGATGTCCAAGAATTCTATATCATTTCCCATCAAAAGTATGTCATCTACATATAATATGAGAAATGCTACAGAGCTCCCACTCACTTTCTTGTAAACGCAGGCTTCTCCATAAGTCTGCATAAACCCAAACGCTTTGATCATCTCATCAAAGCGAATGTTCCAACTCCGAGATGCTTGCACCAGCCCATAAATGGATCGCTGGAGCTTGCATACTTTGTTAGCATTCTTAGGATCGACAAAACCCTCCAGCTGCATCATATACAGTTCTTCCTTAAGATGCCCGTTAAGGAATGCCGTTTTGACGTCCATCTGCCATATCTCATAATCATAGTATGCGGCAATTTCTAACATGATTCGGACGGACTTAAGCTTCGCTACGGGAGAGAAAGTCTCATCGTAGTCAATCCCTTGAACTTGCCGATAACCCTTAGCGACAAGTCGAGCTTTATAGATGGTGACATTACCATCCGCGTCCATCTTCTTCTTAAAGATCCATTTGTTTTCTATCGCTCGACGATCATCGGGCAAGTCAGTCAAAGTCCACACTTTGTTTTCATACATGGATTCTATCTCGGATTTCATGGCTTCTAGCCATTTGTTGGAATCTGGGCCCGCCATCGCTTCTTCATAGTTCGAAGGTTCACCGTTGTCTAACAACATGATTTCAAGGACAGGGTTGCCGTACCACTCTGGTGCGGAACGTGTCCTTGTGGACCTACGAAGTTCAGTAGCAACTTGATCCGAAGTACCTTGATCATCATCATTATTTTCCTCTTCAGTTGGTGTAGGCATCACAGGAACATCTTCCTGAGTTGCACTACTGTCCCGCTCAAGAGGTAGTAATTCATCGAGTTCTACTTTCCTCCCACTTACTTCTTTCGAGAGAAACTCTTTTTCCAGAAAGGATCCGTTCTTAGCGACAAAGATCTTTCCATCGGATCTTAAGTAGAAGGTATACCCAATGGTTTCTTTAGGGTATCCTATGAAGACGCATTTTTCCGACTTGGGTTCGAGCTTTTCAGGTTGAAGTTTCTTGACATAAGCATCGCGTCCCCAAACTTTTAGAAACGACAGCTTAGGTTTCTTCCCAAACCATAATTCATACGGTGTCGTCTCAACGGATTTAGATGGTGCCCTATTTAAAGTGAATGTAGCTGTCTCTAGAGCGTATCCCCAAAATGATAGCGGTAAATCGGTAAGAGACATCATAGACCGCACCATATCCAATAGAGTGCGATTACGACGTTCGGACACACCGTTACGCTGAGGTGTTCCAGGCGGCGTGAGTTGTGAAACGATTCCACATTTTCTTAAGTGTGTACCAAATCGTGACTTAAATATTCTCCTCCACGATCCGATCGTAAGAACTTTATCTTTCGGTCACGTTGATTCTCTACTTGATTCTGAAATTCCTTGAACTTTTCGAAGGTCTCAGACTTGTGTTTCATCAAGTAGACATACCCATATCTACTCAAGTCATCTGTGAGAGTGAGAACATAACGATATCCTCTGCGAGCCTCAACACTCGTTGGACCGCACACATCGGTATGTATGATTTCCAACAAGTTGGTTGCTCGCTCCATTGTTCCGGAGAACGGGGTCTTGGTCATCTTTCCCATGAGGCATGGTTCGCATGTGTCAAATGATTCATAATCAAGAGACTCTAAAAGTCCATCAGCATGGAGCTTCTTCATGCGCTTGACACCAATGTGACCAAGGTGGCAGTGCCACAAGTATGTGGGACTATCGTTATCAACTTTACATCTTTTGGTATTCACGCTATGAATATGTGTAACACTACGTTCGAGATTCATTAAGAATAAACCATTGACCATCGGAGCATGACCATAGAACATATCTCTCATATAAATAGAACAACCATTATTCTCGGACTTCAATGAGTAGCCATCTCGTATTAAACGAGATCCAGATACAATGTTCATGCTCAAACTTGGCACCAAATAACAATTATTAAGGTTCAAAACTAATCCCGTAGGTAAATGTAGAGGTAGCGTGCCGACGGCGATCACATCGACTCTGGAACCATTCCCGACGCGCATTGTCACCTCGTCCTTCGCCAGTCTCCGCTTATTCCGCAGCTCCTGCTGTGAGTTACAAATATGAGCAACGGCACCGGTGTCAAATACCCAGGAGTAACTACGAGTACTGGTGAGGTACACATCAATTACATGTATATCGAATATACCTTTAGTGTTGCCGGCCTTCTTATCCGCTAAGTATTTGGGGCAGTTCCGCTTCCAGTGACCCTTCCCCTTGCAATAAAAGCACTCAGTCTCAGGCTTGGGTCCATTCTTTGACTTCTTCCCGGCAACTGGCTTACCGGGCGCGGCAACCTCTTTGCCGTCCTTCTTGAAGTTCTTCTTACCCTTGCCCTTCTTGAACTTAGTGGTCTTATTGACCATCAACACTTGATGTTCTTTCTTGATTTCAACCTCTGCTGACTTCAGCATAGAAAATACTTCAGGAATGGTCTTTACCATCCCCTGCATATTGTAGTTCATCACAAAGCTCTTGTAGCTTGGTGGGAGCGACTGGAGGATTCTGTCAATGACCGCCTCATCTGGGAGGTTAATGTTCAGCTGGGTCATACGATTGTGCAACCCAGACATCTTCAGGATGTGCTCACTGACAGAACTGTTTTCCTCCATCTTACAACTGTAGAACTTGTCGGAGACATCATATCTCTCGACCCGGGCATGAGCTTGGAAAACTAGTTTCAGCTCTTCGAACATCTCATATGCTCTGTGATGCTCAAAACGCTTTTGGAGCCCCGGTTCTAAGCTGTAAAGCATGTCGCACTGAACGAGGGAGTAATCATCAGCACGAGTTTGCCAAGCATTCATAATGTCTTGGTTCTCTGGGACGGGAGCGTCACCTAGCGGTCCTTCTAGGACATATTGCTTCCTGGCAGCTATGAGGATGATCCTCAGGTTCCGGACCCAGTCCGTATAGTTGTTGCCATCATCTTTCAGCTTGGTTTTCTCTAGGAACGCGTTGAAGTTCATGTTGACATTAGCGTTGGCCATTTGATCTACAAGACATATTTGCAAAGGTTTTAGACTAAGTTCATGATAATAAAGTTCTAATCAAATTATGAACTCCCACTTAGATTAGACATCCCTCTAGTCATCTAAGTGTCACACGATCTGAGTCAACTAGCCCGTGTCCGATCATCACGTGAGACGGACTAGTCATCGTCGGTGAACATCTTCATGTTGATCGTATCTTCCATACGACTCGTGTTCGACCTTTCGGTCTCCGTGTTCCGAGGCCATGTCTGTACATGCTAGGCTCGTCAAGTTAACCCTAAGTGTTTTCGCTGTGTAAAACTGTCTTACACCCATTGTATGTGAACGTAAGAATCCATCACACCCGATCATCACGTGGTGCTTAGAAGCGACAAACTGTAGCAACGGTGCACAGTTAGGGGAGAACACTTCTTGAAATTTTTGTAAGGGATCATCTTATTTACTACCGTTCCTAAGTAAACAAGATGCATAAACATAATAAACATCACATGCAATTATATAGTTGTGACATGATATGGCCAATATCATATAGCTCCATTGATCTCCATCTTCGGGGCTCCATGATCATCTTGTCACCGGCTTGACACCATGATCTCCATCATCATGATCTCCATCATCGTGTCTTCATGAAGTTGTCACGCCAACGACTACTTCTACTTCTATGGCTAACGCGTTTAGCAATAAAGTAAAGTGGTTTACATGGCGTTCTTCAATGACACGCAGGTCATACAAAAATAAAGACAACTCCTATGGCTCCTGCCGGTTGTCATACTCATCGACATGCAAGTCGTGAATCCTATTACAAGAACATGATCACATACATCACAATTCATCATTCATTACAACTTCTGGCCATATCACATCACATGATCAATCGCTGCAAAAACAAGTTAGACGTCCTCTAATTGTTGTTGTATCTTTTACGTGGCTGCAATTGGGTTCTAGCAAGAACGTTTTCTTACCTACGAATAACCACAACGTGATTTTGTCAACTTCTATTTACCCTTCATAAGGGCCCTTTTCATCGAATCCGCTCCAACTAAAGTGGGAGAGACAGACACCCGCCAGCCACCTTATGCAACTAGTGCATGTCAATCGGTGGAACCGGTCTCACGTAAGCATACGTGTAAGGTTGGTCAGGGCCGCTTCATCCCACAATACCGTTGAAGCAAGAAAATACTAGTAGAGGCAAGTAAGTTGACAAGATCCACGCCCACAACAAAATTGTGTTCTACTCATGCAAAGAGAACTACGCATAGACCTAGCTCATGATGCCACTGTTGGGGAACGTTGCAGAAAATTAAAATTTTTCCTACGGTTTCACCAAGATCCATCTATGAGTTCATCTAAGAAACGAGTCAAGGGGAAGAGTTTGCATCTACATACCACTTGTAGATCGAGTGCGGAAGCGTTCGAGGGAGCGGTGATGATGGAGTCGTACTCGACGTGATTCGAATCACCAATGTCCAAGTGCTGAACGGACAGCACCTCCGCGTTCAACACACGTACGGGATGGGAGACGTCTCCTCCTTCTTGATCCAGCAAGGGGGAAGGAGAGGTTGAGGAAGCTCGCTCCAACGGCAGCACGACGGCGTGGTGGTGTTGGTGCAGCAGTACTCCGACAGGGCTTCGCCAAGCACTTAACGGAGGAGGAGAGGTGTTGGGGAGGGGAGGGGCTGCGCCTTTGGATGTGGTGTATTGCAGCCCTCCCCTCACCCCTCTATATATAGGGGAAGGGGCAAGGGGGCCGGCCCTCTAGGGAAAACCCTAGGGGGGGCGGCGGCCAAAGGGAGGGAGGATTGCCCCCCAAGCTAGGGGGGCGCCCCCTTTAGGGTTTCCCCCTCCCAAGCCCTAGCCGCATGGGCCAAGGTGGGGAGGCGCGCCCAGCCCACTAGGGGCTGGCTCCCTCTCCCACACAGCCCATGTGGCCCCCCCGGGAGGGGTGGCCCCTCCCGGTGGACCCCCAGAAACCTTCCGGTGGCCCCGGTACAATACTGGTATGCCCCCGAAACTTTCCGGTGTCCGTTTAACCACTTTCTGTTGGGGAACGTAGCAGTAATTCAAAATTTTCCTACGTGTCACCAAGATCTATTCTATGAAGAGACCAGCAACGAGGGGAAGGAGAGTGCATCTACATACCCTTGTAGATCGCTAAGCGGAAGCGTTCAAGTGAACAGGGTTGATGAAGTCGTACTCGTCGTGATTCCAATCACTGATGATCAAGTGCCGAACGGACGGCACCTCCGCGTTCAACACACGTACAGCCTGGTGACGTCTCCCATGCCTTGATCCAGCAAGGAGAGAGGGAGAGGTTGAGGAAGACTCCATCCAACAGCAGCACAACGGCGTGGTGGTGATGGAGGAGCGTGGCAATCCAGCAGGGCTTCGCCAAGCACCATGGGAGAGGAGGAGGAGGAGAGGCAGGGCTGCACCAAGAGAGGGAGAAGTTCTCATGTGTTATGGGCAGCCCCAGGCCTCTATTTATATAGGGGAGAAGGGGGTTGCGCCCCCTTTAGGGTTTCCCACCCCAAGGGGTGCGGCCAGCCCTAGATGGGACTTGGGGAGGCGGCCAAGAGGGGGAGAGAGGGGAGGCGCCCACTAGGTGGGCCTTAAGGCCCATCTGGACTAGGGTTTGCCCCCTCCCACTCTCCCTTGCGCCTTGGACCCCTTGTGGGGGGCGCACCAGCCCTCCTAGGGGCTGGTCCCCTCCCACACTTGGCCCACGCAACCTTCTGGGGCAGGTGGCCCCACTTGGTGGACCCCCGGGACCCTCCCGGTGGTCCCGGTACATTACCGATATCGCCCGAAACTTTTCCGGTGACCAAAACAGGACTTCCCATATATAAATCTTTACCTCCGGACCATTCCGGAACTCCTCGTGACGTCCGGGATCTCATCCGGGACTCCGAACAACATTCGGTAACCACATACAAGCTTCCTTTATAACCCTAGTGTCACCGAACCTTAAGTGTGTAGACCCTACGGGTTCGGGAGACATGCAGACATGACCGAGACGTTCTCTGGTCAATAACCAACAGCGGGATCTGGATACCCATGATGGCTCCCACATGCTCCACGATGATCTCATCGGATGAACCACGATGTCAAGGACTTAATCAATCCCGTATTCAATTCCCTTTGTCTATCGGTATGTTACTTGCCCGAGATTCGATCGTCGGTATCCAATACCTTGTTCAATCTCGTTACCGGCAAGTCACTTTACTCGTTCCGTAACACATCATCCCGTGATCAACTCCTTGGTCACATTGCGCATATGATGATGTCCTACCGAGTGGGCCCAGAGATACCTCTCCGTTTACACGGAGTGACAAATCCTAGTCTCGATCCGCATAAAACAATAGATACTTTCGGAGATACCTGTAGTGCACCTTTATAGTCACCCAGTTACGTTGTGACGTTTGATACACCCAAAGCACTCCTACGGTATCTAGGAGTTACACGCTCTCATGGTCAAAGGAAGAGATACTTGACATTGGCAAAGCTCTAGCAAACGAACTACACGATCTTTGTGCTATGCTTAGGATTGGGTCTTGTCCATCACATCATTCTCCTAATGATGTGATCCCGTTATCAACGACATCCAATGTCCATAGCCAGGAAACCATGACTATCTGTTGATCACAACGAGCTAGTCAACTAGAGGCTCACTAGGGACATATTGTGGTCTATGTATTCGCACGTGTATTACGATTTCCGGATAATACAGTTATAGCATGAATAAAAGACTATTATCATGAACAAAGAAATATAATAATAACACTTTTATTATTGCCTCTAGGGCATATTTCCAACAGTCTCCCACTTGCACTAGAGTCAATAATCTAGTTCACATCACCATGTGATTAACACTCACAGGTCACATCACCATGTGACCAACATCCAAAGAGTCTTGGGTTTGATCATCTTGCTTGTGAGAGAGGTTTTTAGTCAACGGGTCTGAACCTTTCAGATCCGTGTGTGCTTTACAAATCTCTATGTCATCTCCTAGATGTAGCTACCACGTTCTATTTGGAGCCATTCCAAATAACTGTTCCACTTGGAGCTATTCTAAATTGTTGCCCCATTATACGTATCTGGTATCTCTACTTACAGCTATCCGAATAGGTGTTAAGCTTGCATCGACGTAACCTTTACGACGAACTCTTTTACCACCTCCATAATCGAGAAAATTCCTTAGTCCACTAGTTACTAAGGATAACTTTGACCGCTGTCTGTGATCCATTCTTGGATCACTCTTGTACCCCTTGACTAACTCATGGCAAGGCACACTTCAGGTGCGGTACACAGCATAGCATACTGTAGAGCCTATGTCTTAAGCATAGGAGACGACCTTCGTCCTTTCTCTCTATTCTGCCATGGTCGAGCTTTAAGTCTTAACTTTGTACCTTACAACTCAGGCAAGAACTTCTTCTTTGACTGATCCATCTTGAATACCTTCAAGATCATGTCAAGGTATGTGCTCATTTGAAAGTACCATTAAGCGTTTTGATCCATCCTTATAGATCTTGATGCTCAACGTTCAAGTAGCTTAATCCAGGTTTTCCATTGAAAAACACTTTTCAAATAACCCTATATGCTTTCCAGAAATTCTACGTCATTTCTGATTAACAATATGTCAACAACATATACTCATCAGAAATTCTATAGTGCTCCCACTCACTTCTTTGGAAATACCAGTTTCTCATAAACTTTGTATACACCAAAATCTTTGATCATCATCAAAGCATACATTCCAACTCCGAGATGCTCACTCCAGTCCTTAGAAGGATCGCTGGAGCCAGCATACCTTTTAGCATCCTTAGGATCGACAAAACTTTTCTGATTGTATCACATACAACCTTTCCTTACGAAAACTGGTAAGGAAACTCGTTTTGACATCCATCTGCCAGATTTCATAAATGCAGCTTATGCTAACATGATTCCGACGGACTTAAGCATCGCTACGGATGAGAAAATCTCATCGTAGTCAACTCCTTGAACTTGTGAAAAAACTCTTCGCCACAAGTCGAGCTTCATAGACGGTGACATTACCGTCCACGTCCGTCTTCTTCTTAAAGATCCATTTATCTCAATGGCTTGCCGATCATCGGGCAAGTTCACCAAAGTCCATGCTTTGTCCTGATACATGGATCCTATCTCGGATTTCATGGCTTCTAACCATTTGTCGGAATTTGGGCCCACCATCGCTTCTCCATAGCTCGTAGGTTCATTGTTGTCTAGCAACATGACCTTCAAGACAGGATTACTGTACCACTCTGAAGTAGTACGTATCCTTGTCACCCTACGAGGTACGGCAGTGACTTGATCCGAAACTTCATGATCACTATCATAAGCTTCTACTTCAATTGGTGTAGGTGCCACATGAACAATTTCCTGTGCCCTGATACACACTGGTTGAAGTGATGGTTCAATAACCATATCAAGTCTCCACCATCCTCCCACTCAACTCTTTCGAGAGAAACCTTTCCTCGAGAAAGGACCTGATTCAAGAAACAATTCATATTGCTTTCGGATCTGAATTAGGAGGTATACCCAACTGTTTTGGGTGTCCTATGAAGATGCATTTTATCCGCTTTGGGTTCGAGCTTATCAATCCTGAAACTTTTTCACATAAGCGTCGCAGCCCCAAACCTTTAAGAAACGACAACTTAGGTTTCTCTAAACCATAATTCATACGGTGTCATCTCAACGGAATTACGTGGTGCCCTATTTAAAGTGAATGTGGTTGTCTCTAATGCCTAACCCATGGACAATAGTGGTAATTTGATAAGAGACATCATGGTACGCACCATATCCAATAGGGTGCAACTATGATGTTCGGACACACCATCACACTATGGTGTTCCAGGCGGTATTAATTGCGAAACAATTTCCACAATGTCTTAGTTGTGTGCCAAAACTCGTAACTCAGATATTCATCTCTATGATCATATCATAGACCTTCTATCCTCTTGTCACGAAGATCTTAAACTTCACTCTGAAATTACTTCAACCATTCAATAATTCAGACTTGTGTTTCATCAAGTAAATATACTCAACATCTACTTGAATCATCTGTGAAGTAAGAACATAACGACATTCACTGCATGCCTCAGCACTCATTGGACTGCACACATCAAAATGTGTTACTTCCAACAAGTTGCTATCTTGTTCCATCTTACTGAAACCGAGGCTTTTCAGTCATCTTGCCCATGTGGTATGATTTGCATATCTCAAGTGATTCAAAATCAAGTGAGTCCAAACGATCCATCTGCATGGAGTTTCTTCATGCGTATACACCAATAGACACGGTTCGCATGTCTCAAACTTTTCAAAAACGAGTGAGTCTAAAGATCCATCAACATGGAGCTTCTTCATGCGTTTTATACCAATATGACTTACATGGCAGTGCCACAAGTAAGTGGTACTATCATTACTATCTTATATCTTTTGGCATGAAAATGTGTATCACTACGATCGAGATTCAATAAACCATTCAGGTTTAATACTAATCTTGATGGTAGAGGGAGCGTGCGATGTTTGATCACATCAAACTTGGAAACACTTCCAACATATATCGTCAGCTCACTTTTAGCTAGTCTCCGTTTATTCCTTAGCTCTTTATTTCGAGTTACTAACACTTAGCAACCGAACCGGTATCTAATACCCTGGTGCTACTAGGAGTACTAGTAAAGTACACATCAACACAATGTATATCCAATATACTTCTATCGACCTTGCCAACCTTCTTATCTACCAAGTATCTAGGGTAATTCTGCTCCAGTGGTTGTTCCCCTTATTACAGAAGCAGTTAGTCTCGGGTTTGGGTTCAACCTTGGGTTTCTTCACTGGAGCAGCAGCTGATTTGCCGTTTCATGAAGTATCCCTTCCTGCCCTTGCCCTTCTTGAAACTAGTGGTTTCACCAACCATCAATAATTGATGCTCCTTCTTGATTTCTACTTTCGCGGTGTCAAACATCGCGAATACCTCAAGGATCATCATATCTATCCCTGATATGTTATAGTTCATCACGAAGCTCTAGTAGCTTGGTGGCAATGTCTTTGGAGAAACATCACTATCTCATCTGGAAGATCAACTCCCACTCGATTCAAGTGATTGTTGTACTCAGACAATCTGAGCACAAGCTCAACGATTGAGCTTTTCTCCCTTAGTTTGTAGGCTAAGAAAATCGTCGGAGGTCTTATACCTCTTGACGTGGGCACGAGCCTGAAATCCCAATTTCAGCCCTTGAAACATCTCATATGTTCCGCGATGTTTCGAAAACGTCTTTCGTGCCTCAACTCTAAACCGTTTAACTGAACTATCGCGTAGTTATCAAGACGTGTATGTCCGATGTTTGCAACATCTACAAACAACGTTTGGGGTTCAGCACACTGAGCAGTGCATTAAGGACATAAGCTTTCTACTGTCCGCATAATTGCTACTATCAACTTTCAACTATATTTTCTCTAGGAACATATCTAAAACAGTAGAACTAAAGCGCGAGCTTACGACATAATTTGCAAAATCCTTTTGACTATGTTCAGGATAATTAAGTTCATCTTATGAACTCCCACTCAGATAGACATCCCTCTTGTCATCTAAGTGATCACATGATCCGAGTCAACTAGGCCGTGTCCGATCATCACGTGAGACGGACTAGTCATCATCGGTGAACATCTTCATGTTGATCGTATCTGCTATACGACTCATGCTCGACCTTTCGGTCTCCGTGTTCCGAGGTCATGTCTGTACATGCTAGGCTCGTCAAGTTAACCCTAAGTGTTTTCGCTGTGTAAAACTGTCTTACACCCGTTGTATGTGAACGTAAGAATCCATCACACCCGATCATCACGTGGTGCTTAGAAGCGACGAACTGTAGCAACGGTGCACAGTTAGGGGAGAACACTTCTTGAAATTGTTGTAAGGGATCATCTTATTTACTACCGTCGTTCTAAGCAAACAAGATGCATAAACATGATAAACATCACATGCAATCAAAATAGAGTAGTGACATGATATGGCCAATATCATATAGCTCCTTTGATCTTCATCTTCGGGGCTCCATGATCATCTTGTCACCGGCATGACACCATGATCTCCATCATCATGATCTCCATCATCGTGTCTTCATGAAGTTGTCACGCCAACGACTACTTCTACTTCTATGACTAACACGTTTAGCAATAAAGTAAAGTAGTTTACATGGCGTTCTTCAATGACACGCAGGTCATACAATAAATAAAGACAACTCCTATGGCTCCTGCCGGTTGTCATACTCATCGACATGCAAGTCGTGAATCCTATTACAAGAACATGATCAATCTCATACATCACATATATCATTCATCACATCCTTTTGGCCATATCACATCACATAGCATACCCTGCAAAAACAAGTTAGACGTCCTCTAATTGTTGTTTGCATGTTTTACGTGGCTGCTATGGGTTTCTAGCAAGAACGTTTCTTACCTACGCAAATCCACAACGTGATATGCCAATTGCTATTTACCCTTCATAAGGACCCTTTTCATCGAATCCGTTCCGACTAAAGTGGGAGAGACTGGCACCCGCTAGCCACCTTATGCACCAAGTGCATGTCAGTCGGTGGAACCTGTCTCACGTAAGAGTACATGTAAGGTCGGTCCGGGCCGCTTCATCCCACAATACCGTCGAAACAAGATTGGACTAGTAACGGTAAGCATATTGAACAACATCAACGCCCACAACTACTTTGTGTTCTACTCGTGCAAAGAATCTACGCAATAGACCTAGCTCATGATGCCACTGTTGGGGAACGTAGCAGAAATTCAAAATTTTCCTACGTGTCACCAAGATCTATTCTATGGAGAGACCAGCAACGAGGGGAAGGAGAGTGCATCTACATACCCTTGTAGATCGCTAAGCGGAAGCGTTCAAGTGAACGGGGTTGATGAAGTCGTACTCGTCGTGATTCAAATCACTGATGATCAAGTGCCGAACGGACGGCACCTCCGCGTTCAACACACGTACAGCCCGGTGACGTCTCCCATGCCTTGATCCAGCAAGGAGAGAGGGAGAGGTTGAGGAAGACTCCATCCAACAGCAGCACAACGGCGTGGTGGTGATGGAGGAGCGTGGCAATCCAGCAGGGCTTCGCCAAGCACCATGGGAGAGGAGGAGGAGGAGAGGCAGGGCTGCACCAAGAGAGGGAGAAGTTCTCATGTGTTATGGGCAGCCTCAGGCCTCTATTTATATAGGGGAGAAGGGGGTTGCGCCCCCTTTAGGGTTTCCCACCCCAAGGGGTGCGGCCAGCCCTAGATGGGACTTGGGGAGGCGGCCAAGAGGGGGAGAGAGGGGAGGCGCCCACTAGGTGGGCCTTAAGGCCCATCTGGACTAGGGTTTGCCCCCTCCCACTCTCCCTTGCACCTTGGACCCCTTGTGGGGGGCGCACCAGCCCTCCTAGGGGCTGGGCCCCTCCCACACTTGGCCCACGCAACCTTCTGGGGCAGGTGGCCCCACTTGGTGGACCCCCGGGACCCTCCCGGTGGTCCCGGTACATTACCGATATCGCCCGAAACTTTTCCGGTGACCAAAACAGGACTTCCCATATATAAATCTTTACCTCCGGACCATTCCGAAACTCCTCGTGACGTCCGGATCTCATCCGGGACTCCGAACAACATTCGGTAACCACATACAAGCTTCCTTTATAACCCTAGCGTCACCGAACCTTAAGTGTGTAGACCCTACGGGTTCGGGAGACATGCAGACATGACCGAGACGTTCTCTGGTCAATAACCAACAGCGGGATCTGGATACCCATGATGGCTCCCACATGCTCCACGATGATCTCATCGGATGAACCATGATGTCAAGGACTTAATCAATCCCGTATTCAATTCCCTTTGTCTATCGGTATGTTACTTGCCCGAGATTCGATCGTCGGTATCCAATACCTTGTTCAATCTCGTTGCCGGCAAGTCACTTTACTCGTTCCGTAACACATCATCCCGTGATCAACTCCTTGGTCACATTGCACATATGATGATGTCCTACCGAGTGGGCCCAGAGATACCTCTCCGTTTACACGGAGTGACAAATCCCAGTCTCGATCCGCATAAAACAATAGATACTTTCGGAGATACCTGTAGTGCACCTTTATAGTCACCCAGTTACGTTGTGACGTTTGATACACCCAAAGCACTCCTACGGTATCCAGGAGTTACACGCTCTCATGGTCAAAGGAAGAGATACTTGACATTGGCAAAGCTCTAGCAAACGAACTACACGATCTTTGTGCTATGCTTAGGATTGGGTCTTGTCCATCACATCATTCTCCTAATGATGTGATCCCGTTATCAACGACATCCAAAGTCCATAGCCAGGAAACCATGACTATCTGTTGATCACAACGAGCTAGTCAACTAGAGGCTCACTAGGGACATATTGTGGTCTATGTATTCACACGTGTATTATGATTTCCGGATAATACAGTTATAGCATGAATAAAAGACTATTATCATGAACAAAGAAATATAATAATAACACTTTTATTATTGCCTCTAGGGCATATTTCCAACACTTTCCATATATAAATCTTTACCTCCGGACTATTCCGGAACTCCTCGTGACGTCCGGGATCTCATCCGGGACTCCGAACAACATTCGGTAGTCACATACTAGTCTTCCTAATAACCCTAGCGTCACCGAACCTTAAGTGTGTAGACCCTACGGGTTCGGGAGTCATGCAGACATGACCGAGACGACTCTCGGGCAATAACCAACAGCGGGATCTGGATACCCATGTTGGCTCCCACATGCTCCTCGATGATTTCATCGGTTGAACCACGATGTCGAGGATTCGATTAAAACCCTGTATACAATTCCCTTTGTCAATCGGTATGTTACTTGCCCGAGACCCGATCGTCGGTATCCCAATACCTTGTTCAGTCTCGTTACCGGCAAGTCACTTTACTCGTACCGTAATGCATGATCCCGTGATCAACCACTTGGTCACTTTGAGCTCATTATGATGATGCATTACCGAGTGGGCCCAGAGATACCTCTTCGTCATACGGAGTGACAAATCCCAGTCTCAATCCGTGTCAACCCAACAGACACTTTCGGAGATACCTGTAATGCACCTTTATAGTCACCCAGTTACGTTGTGACGTTTGGTACACCCAAAGCACTCCTACGGTATCCGGGAGTTACACGATCTCATGGTCGAAGGAAGAGATACTTGACATTGGAAAAGCTCTAGCAAACGAACTAACCGGCCTTTGTGCTATGCTTAGGATTGGGTCTTGTCCATCACATCATTCTCCTAATGATGTGATCCCCTTATCAACGACATCCAATGTCCATAGCCAGGAAACCATGACTGTCTATTGATCACAACGAGCTAGTCAACTAGAGGCTCACTAGGGACATATTGTGGTCTATGTATTCACACGTGTATTACGATTTCCGGATAATACAGTTATAGCATGAATAAAAGACTATTATCATGAACAAAGAAATATAATAATAACACTTTTATTATTGCTTCTAGGGCATATTTCCAACATCCGGACCATTCCGGAACTCCTCGTGACGTCCGGGATCTCATCCGGGACTCCAAACAACATTTGGTATGCTGCATACTCATATTCATACAACCCTAGCATCACCGAACCTTAATTGTGTAGACCCTACAGGTTCGGGAGACACGTAGACATGACCGAGATAGCTCTCGGGCAATAACCAACAGCGGGATCTGGATACCCATGTTGGTTCCCACATGCTCCTCGATGATCTCATCGGATGAACCACGATGTCGAGGATTCGAACAACCCCGTATACAATTCCCTTTGTCAATCGGTACGTTACTTGCCCAAGACTCGATCGTCGGTATCCCAATACCTCGTTCAGTCCCGTTACTGGCAAGTCACTTTACTCGTACCGTAATGCATGATCCCGTGACCAAACACTTGGTCACTTTGAGCTCATTATGATGATGCATTACCGAGTCGGCCCAGAGATACCTCTCCGTCATACGGAGTGACAAATCCCAGTCTCGATCCGTGTCAACCCAACAGACACTTTCGGAGATACCTGTAGTGCACCTTTATAGTCACCCAGTTACATTGTGACGTTTGGTACACCCAAAGCACTCTTACGGTATCCGGGAGTTACACGATCTCATGGTCTAAGGAAGAGATACTTGACATTGAAAAAGCTCTAGCAAAACGAACTACACGATCTTGTTCTATGCTTAGGATTGGGTCTTGTCCATCACATCATTCTCCTAATGATGTGATCCCGTTGTCAATGACATCTAATGTCCATAGTCAGAAAACCATGACTATCTGTTGACCAACGAGCTAGTCAACTAGAGGCTCACTAGGGACATGTTATGGTCTATGTATTCACACGTGTATTACGATTTCCGGATAATACATTTATAGCATGAATAAAAGACAATTATCATGAACAAGGAAATATAATAATAACCCCTTTTATTATTGCCTCTAGGGCATATTTCCAACAGTCTCCCACTTGCACTAGAGTCAATAATCTAGTTACATTGTGATGAATCGAACACCCATAGAGTTCTGGTGTTGATCATGTTTTGCTCGCGAGAGAGGTTTAGTCAACGCATCTGCGACATTCAGATCCGTATGTACTTTGCAAATATCTATGTCTCCATCTTGAACATTTTCACGGATGGAGTTGAAGCGACGCTTGATGTGCCTGGTCTTCTTGTGAAACCTGGGCTCCTTGGCAAGGGCAATAGCTCCAGTGTTGTCACAGAAGAGTTTGATCGGCCCCGACGCATTGGGTATGACTCCTAGGTCTGTGATGAACTCCTTCACCCATATTGCTTCATGCGCTGCCTCCGAGGCTGCCATGTATTCCGCTTCACATGTAGATCCCGCCACGACGCTCTGCTTGCAGCTGCACCAGCTTACTGCTCCACCATTCAACATATACACGTATCCGGTTTGTGACTTAGAGTCATCCAGATCTGTGTCGAAGCTAGCGTCGACGTAACCCTTTACGACAAGCTCTTCGTCACCTCCATAAACGAGAAACATGTCCTTTGTCCTTTTCAGGTACTTCAGGATATTCTTGACTGCTGTCCAGTGTTCCTTGCCGGGACTACTTTGGTACCTTCCTACCAAACTTACGGCAAGGTTTACATCAGGTCTGGTACACAGCATGGCATACATAATAGATCCTATGGCTGAGGCATAGGGGATGACGCTCATCTCTTCTTTATCTTTTGCCGTGGTCGGGCATTGAGCCGAGCTCAATCTCACACCTTGCAGTACAGGCAAGAACCCTTTCTTGGACTGATCCATTTTGAACTTCTTCAAAATCTTATCAAGGTATGTGCTTTGTGAAAGACCTATGAGGCGTCTCGATCTATCCCTATAGATCTTGATGCCTAATATATAAGCAGCTTCTCCAAGGTCCTTCAGTGAAAAACACTTATTCAAGTAGGCCTTAATGTTGTCCAAGAATTCTATATCATTTCCCATCAAAAGTATGTCATCTACATATAATATGAGAAATGCTACAGAGCTCCCACTCACTTTCTTGTAAACGCAGGCTTCTCCATAAGTCTGCGTAAACCCAAACGCTTTGATCATCTCATCAAAGAGAATGTTCCAACTCCGAGATGCTTGCACCAGCCCATAAATGGATCGCTGGAGCTTGCATACTTTGTTAGCATTCTTAGGATCGACAAAACCCTCCGGCTGCATCATATACATTTCTTCCTTAAGATGCCCGTTAAGGAATGCCGTTTTGACGTCCATCTACCATATCTCATAATCATAGTATGCGGCAATTGCTAACATGATTCGGACGGACTTAAGCTTTGCTACGGGAGAGAAAGTCTCATCGTAGTCAATCCCTTGAACTTGCCAATAACCCTTAGCGACAAGTCAAGCTTTATAGATGGTGACATTTCCATCCGCGTCCGTCTTCTTCTTAAAGATCTATTTGTTTTCTATCGCTCGCCGATCATCGGGCAAGTCAGTCAAAGTCCATACTTTGTTTTCATACATGGATTCTATCTCGGATTTCATGGCTTCTAGCCATTTGTTGGAATCTGGGCCCGCCATTGCTTCTTCATAGTTCGAAGGTTCACCGTTGTCCAACAACATGATTTCCAGGACAGGGTTGTTGTACCACTCTGGTGCGGAACGTGTCCTTGTGGACCTACGAAGTTCAGTAGCAACTTGATCCGAAGTACCTTGATCATCATCATTGTTTTCCTCTTCTGTTGGTGTAGGCATCACAGGAACATTTTCCTGAGCTGCACTACTATCCCGTTCAAGAGGTAGTACTTCATCGAGTTCTACTTTCCTCCCACTTACTTCTTTCTAGAGAAACTCTTTTTCCAGAAAGGATCGGTTCTTGGCAACAAAGATCTTGCCTTCGGATCTTAAGTGGAAGGTATACCCAATGGTTTCTTTAGGGTATCCTATGAAGACGCATTTTTCCGACTTGGGTTCGAGCTTTTCAGGTTGAAGTTTCTTGACATAAGCATCGCATCCCCAAACTTTTAGAAACGACAGCTTAGGTTTCTTCCCAAACCATAATTCATACGGTGTCGTCTCAACGGATTTAGACGGTGCCCTATTTAAAGTGAATGTAGTTGTCTCTAGAGCGTATCCCCAAAATGATAGCGGTAAATCGGTAAGAGACATCATAAATCGCACCATATCCAATAGAGTGCGATTATGACGTTCGGATACACCGTTATGCTGAGGTGTTCCAGGCGGCGTGAGTTGTGAAACGATTCCACATTTTCTTAAGTGTGTACCAAATTCGTGACTTAAATATTCTCCTCCACGATCCGATCGTAAGAACTTTATCTTTCGGTCATGTTGATTCTCTACTTCATTCTGAAATTCCTTGAACTTTTCGAAGGTCTCAGACTTGTGTTTCATCAAGTAGACATATCCATATCTACTCAAGTCATCAGTGAGAGTGAGAACATAACGATATCCTCTGCGAGCCCCAACGCTCATTGGACCGCACACATCGGTATGTATGATTTCCAACAAGTTGGTTGCTCGCTCCATTGTTCCGGAGAACGGGGTCTTGGTCATTTTGCCCATGAGGCATGGTTCACATGTGTCAAATGATTCATAATCGAGAGACTCTAAAAGTCCATCAGCATGGAGCTTCTTCATGCGCTTGACACCAATGTGACCAAGGCGGCAATGCCACAAGTATGTGGGACTATCGTTATCAACTTTACATCTTTTGGTATTCACGCTATGAATATGTGTAATATTACGTTCGAGATTCACTAAGAATAAACCATTGACCATTGGGGCATGACCATAAAACATATCTCTCATATAAATAGAACAACCATTATTCTCGGATTTAAATGAGTAGCCATCTCGTATTAAACGAGATCCAGATACAATGTTCATGCTCAAACTTGGCACTAAATAACAATTATTGAGGTTTAAAACTAATCCCGTAGGTAAATGTAGAGGTAGCGTGCCGATGGTGATCACATCGACCTTGTAACCATTCCCGACGCGCATCGTCACCTCGTCCTTCGCCAGTCTCCGCTTATTCCGCAGCTCCTGCTGTGAGTTACATATGTGAGCAATGGCACCGGTATCGAATACCCAGGAGTTACTACGAGTACTGGTAAGGTACACATCAATTACATGTATATCAAATATACCTTTAGTGTTGCCAGCCTTCTTGTCCGCTAAGTATTTGGGGCAGTTCCGCTTCCAGTGACCCTTCCCCTTGCAATAAAAGCACTTAGTTTCAGGCTTGGGTCCATTCTTTGACTTCTTCCCGGCAACTGGCTTACCGGGCGCGGCAACATCTTTGCCGTCCTTCTTGAAGTTCTTCTTACCCTTTCCCTTCTTGAACTTAGTGGTCTTATTGACCATCAACACTTGATGTTCTTTCTTGATTTCAACCTCTGCTGACTTCAGCATTGAAAATACTTCAGGAATGGTCTTTACCATCCCCTGCATATTGTAGTTCATCACAAAGCTCTTGTAGCTTGGTGGGAGCGACTGAAGAATTCTGTCAATGACCGCCTCATCCGGGAGGTTAATGTCCAGCTGGGACAGGCGGTTGTGCAACCCAGACATTTTGAGTATATGCTCACTGACAGAACTATTTTCCTCCATCTTACAACTATAGAACTTGTCGGAGACTTCATATCTCTCGACCCGGGCATGAGCTTGTAAAACTAGTTTCAGCTCCTCGAACATCTCATATGCTCCGTGTTGCTCAAAACGCTTTTGGAGCCCCAGTTCTAAGCTGTAAAGCATGCCGCACTGAACGAGGGAGTAGTCATCAGCGCGAGTCTGCCAAGCATTCATAATGTCTTGGTTCTCTGGGACGGGTGCATCACCTAGCGGTCCTTCTAGGACATATTGTTTCCTGGCAGCTATGAGGATGATCCTCAGGTTCCGGACCCAGTCCGTATAGTTGCTGCCATCATCTTTCAGCTTGGTTTTCTCTAGGAACGCGTTGAAGTTCATGTTGACATGAGCGTTGGCCATTTGATCTACAAGACATATTTTGCAAAAGTTTTAGACTAAGTTCATGATAATTAAGTTCATCTAATCAAATTATTCAATGAACTCCCACTCAGATCAGACATCCCTCTAGTCATCTAAGTGTTACACGATCCGAGTCGACTAGGCCGTGTTCGATCATCACGTGAGACGGACTAGTCATCATCGGTGAACATCTCCATGTTGATCGTATCTTCTATACGACTCATGTTCGACCTTTCGGTCTCTTGTGTTCCGAGGCCATGTCTGTACATGCTAGGCTCGTCAAGTTAACCCTAAGTGTTCTGCATGTGTAAATCTGTCTTACACCCATTGTATGTGAACGTAAGGATCTATCACACCCGATCATCACGTGGTGCTTCGAAACGACGAACTTTAGCAACGGTGCACAGTTAGGGGGAACACTTTCTTGAAATTATTATAAGGGATCATCTTATTTACTACCGTCGTTCTAAGTAAACAAGATGCATAAAACATAATAAGCATCACATGCAATTATATAGTAGTGACATGATATGGCCAATATCATATAGCTCCTTCGATCTCCATCTTCGGGGCTCCATGATCATCTTCGTCACCGGCATGACACCATGATCTCCATCATCATGATCTCCATCATTGTGTCTTCATGAAGTTGTCACGCCAACGACTACTTCTACTTCTATGGCTAACGCGTTTAGCAATAAAGTAAAGTAATTTACATGGCGTTCTTCAATGACACGCAGGTCATACAAAAAATAAAGACAACTCCTATGGCTCCTGCCGGTTGTCATACTCATCGACATGCAAGTCGTGATTCCTATTACAAGAACATGATCCCATACATCACAATATATCATTCATCATTCATCACAACTTCTGGCCATATCACGTCACATGACAATTGCTGCAAAAACAAGTTAGACGTCCTCTAATTGTTGTTGCATCTTTTACGTGGCTGCAATTGGGTTCTAGCAAGAACGTTTTCTTACCTACGAATAACCACAACATGATCTTGTCAACTTCTATTTACCCTTCATAAGGACCCTTTTCATCGAATCCGCTCCAACTAAAGTGGGAGAGACAGACACCCGCCAGCCACCTTATGCAACTAGTGCATGTCAGTCGGTGGAACCGGTCTCACGTAAGCGTACGTGTAAGGTTGGTCCGGGCCGCTTCATCCCACAATACCACTGAAGCAAGATAAGACTAGTAGTGGCAAGCAAGTTGATAAGATCTACGCCCACAACAAAATTGTGTTGTACTCGTGCAATAGAGAACTACGCATAGACCTAGCTCATGATGCCACTGTTGGGGAACGTTGCAGAAAATTAAAATTTTTCCTACGGTTTCACCAAGATCCATCTATGAGTTCATCTAAGCAACGAGTCATGGGAGAGAGATTGCATCTACATACCACTTTGTAGATCGCGCAGAAGCATTCAATAGAACGGGGTTGAAGTAGTCGTTCTCGTCGTGATCCTATCACCGGAGATCCTAGCGCCGAACGGATGGCACCTCCGCGTTCAACACACGTACGGTCAGCGTAACGTCTCCTCTGTCTTGATCCAGCAAGGGGGAAGGAGAGGTTGATGATGATGGCTCCAGCAGCAGCACAACGGCGTGGTGGTGATGGAACAGCAGCACTCCAGCAGGGCTTCGCCAAGCACGTGACGGAGGAGGAAGAGGTGTAGCAGGGGGAGGGGGCACCAGGACTTCAGGGTGCGGCTGCCCCCTTCCCCCTCCCTTTATATAGGCCCCCAGGGGGGGCGCCGGCCCTGGGAGATCTAATCTCCCAAGGGGCGGCGGCCAAGGGGGGTGGAGTACCCCCCAAGGCAAGTGGGGCGCCCCCCCCCCCACCCTAGGGTTTCAACCCTAGGCGCAGGGGGTGGGCCTAGGGGGCGCACCAGCCCACTAAGGGCTGGTTCCCCTCCCCACTTCGGCCCTTGGGGCCCTCCGGGATGGGTGGCCCCACCCGGTGGACCCCCGGGACCCTTCTGGTGGTCCCGGTACAATACCGGGTGACCCCGAAACTTTCCCGATGGCCGAAATACCACTTCCTATATAGTTTTCTTTACCTCCAGACCATTCCGGGACTCCTCGTGACGTCCGGGATATCATCCGGGACTCCGAACAACATTCGGTATGCTGCATACTCATATTCATACAACCCTAGCATCACCGAACCTTAAGTGTGTAGACCCTACGGGTTCGGGAGACACGTAGACATGACCGAGATAGCTCTCGGGCAATAACCAACAGCGGGATCTGGATACCCATGTTGGTTCCCACATGCTCCTCGATGATCTCATCGGATGAACCACGATGTCGAGGATTCGAACAACCCCGTATACAATTCCCTTTGTCAATCGGTACGTTACTTGCCCGAGACACGATCGTCGGTATCCCAATACCTCGTTCAGTCCCATTACCGGCAAGTCACTTTACTCGTACCGTAATGCATGATCCTGTGACCAAACACTTGGTCACTTTGAGCTCATTATGATGATGCATTACCGAGTGGGCCCAGAGATACCTCTCCGTCATACGGAGTGACAAATCCCAGTCTCGATCCGTGTCAACCCAACAGACACTTTCGGAGATACCTGTAGTGCACCTTTATAGTCACCCAGTTACGTTGTGATGTTTGGTACACCCAAAGCACTCTTACGGTATCCGGGAGTTACACGATCTCATGGTCTAAGGAAGAGATACTTGACATTGAAAAAGCTCTAGCAAAACGAACTACACGATCTTGTGCTATGCTTAGGATTGGGTCTTGTCCATCACATCATTCTCCTAATGATGTGATCCCGTTGTCAATGACATCTAATGTCCATAGTCAGGAAACCATGACTATATGTTGACCAACGAGCTAGTCAACTAGAGGCTCACTAGGGACATGTTATGGTCTATGTATTCACACGTGTATTACGATTTCCGGATAATACAGTTATAGCATGAATAAAAGACAATTATTATGAACAAGGAAATATAATAATAACCCCTTTTATTATTGCCTCTAGGGCATATTTCCAACACCGGGGTCCGCTCCTAGTAGGTTATGGAGCACCAGGGTCGAGGCAGATGACCCGACAGAGCTTGAGTTGCCACCAGTGTCGTGCCTAGTCGGTGATGTGACGATCGCAGAGCCTACTCCAGGCGCGATGGTGGATTCTGTTGGGGAGGCCGCAGATTGCGGGGGCCATGGGCAAGACGCCCATCACACCCAGACATGCGAGCCCGACCTTTTGTCGGCGGGAGGGGCGCTTGGACAGGAGGTCTATGGCGTCCTACTTTCTTCGACGTCTCCGGTCGAGTTGGGGGTTAGGTGCGGGAAGGAGTCCCGTGCTATAACCCCCCCCCCCACCCACAGGATCACTCCATCCACGGTGGCGAGCCGGGGGTGAGATGCGGGGAGGAGCCCCGTGTCGTTACCCCTGCGCAGTATTGCGCCGAGCAGGGTGGCCGAGGGTCGACCATTCTGGCGAGCAGTCAGGGGGTCGGGATTAGTGAGCAGGCGTCTTCACGGTCCTCCTCCCCCTTGACACTTGCAGCAGAGTTTCACTCCACCACGCCCAACCCTCCTTCACCGACGATAAGGAAGGGACGTGGGAGTCCTGACCACACCTTTTGCGAGAGGACCACGGAGGATCTCATTGCTTTTGGCGGGATTGCGGATCCGGTGTCGGCTGGCAGGCGTGTCAGCAACCAGATCCAGGGACAGCCGGACGCGAACGACCTGCAGCTAGCACGTGCCAAGAGGGCCGCCATGCTTCGCCATGCAGATACTACTGCAGGTACGTCCTTTGATATTAGTTGTTCAATTTTACATTTCTCTGAGAATGATATTGTTGATAAGGCAAACGACTTAGGCATTTCTTTGGGATCAAATGAAACCGAGGTTGTCAAATCCGTTAATGATCTGTTAGACATGGAAGCGGAGAGAGCTTCTGAGATCATTCGTAATCTTGCCTCTATCCAACCTATGAATGACAATGAAATGAATAATTTAGGAATAAATGATCTTGCAAATATCTGTAATAATCTCCTGCCTAGTGTCGAGGCTGAAGATAAGGAGGAGGTTGAGATCTCAGACACGGTAGAGCCTCTCTTGATGGAGGAGGCAGTGTCCAATTTGGATGATTCTATCATCCCGCAGGGTGTTGAGGAGAAGCCCAAACGTCCCTGGAAGAGGGAAATCTATCCTACTTTGGCTGTACGTAGAAGTGCTAGAGTTAAACTTAAGAAAAAATTTCATGATGACTTATGAAAGGACTCTTTTGGAATAGCAGAGGTCTAGCAGACTTGGCTAAACAAAGATTCTTAGCAGAGACAACATTAGAGCACCACTTAGATTTCGTTGCACTTTTGGAAACTGGACGAGATAATTTCACATCCCAATTCCTTCAAACCCTTTCCAGTGGTATAGATTTTGATTGGCACATTCTACCGCCTAGAGGAAGATCCGGCGGGATTTTACTAGGAGTACGGTGTGAGACGTTAGAGGTGCTTAATGTGGTGCAGGGTGACTTTTCGGTTAAATTCAGGGTGAGATCAAAATTGGATGGGTTCCGATGGTTGCTCATTGCGGTTTATGGGGCAGCACAACCTGAATTTAAAACCGATTTTCTTGCCGACTTAGTGCGGATTTGTGGAGATGAAAATCTGCCACTTCTAGTCGGGGGTGATTTTAATATCATTCGGAGAAGAGAAGAAAAGAATAATGATAATTTCGATGGTCGTTGGTCTATGATGTTCAATATGATTATCGAGAGCCTCAATTTGAGAGAAATTGAGCTCACCGGTAGACAGTTTACATGGGCGAACTCGTTACATGTTCCGACTTATGAAAAGCTGGATAGGGTACTTGCTAGTGTGGAGTGGGAACAAAAGTATCCTTTGGTGTCGATTCATGCGATGCAAAGAGGGATCTCAGATCATCCACCACTCTTTTTAGATTCGGGTGAGGCTACCCATGTTGCAAACAAAAACATCTTCTCCTTCGAGCAAAGCTGGTTTGAGCGCGAAGGATTTATGGAGATGATTGCACGCGAATGGGCAAAGCCAGTTACTGCTTAGACCCATGTCGAGAGATGGCAGAATAAGATTAGACACCTCCGACAATTTCTGAGAGGATGGGCCAGGAATGAGAGTGGGATTTATAAGCAGAAAAAAGAACGTCTAACTCAGCTCATTGAGGCACTAGATGTAAAGGCTGAAACCACTCTTCTTTCCGTTAATGAGCACCGAACCAAGTCTGAGGCTGAACAAGGCCTTCGTGCTCTCTTGAGAGAGGAGGAACTCAAGTGGGCGTTGCGTGCGAAAACGCTTAAGGTTGTCCAAGGGGACGACAACACACAGTTCTTCCATATGGTTGCAAATGGTAAACATAGGAAGAAGAAGATCATTCAGCTTGAACAAGATGAGGGAACAATAGTGGGGCATGAAAATCTGAAAGCGTATATTTCCAACTATTATAAAGGACTTTTTGGACCTCCGAATCCTTCGACGGTGTCTCTTGATGAGTCTGTAATTGATGAGATACCTCAATTACAGGCAGCAGAGAACGATGTTCTCTCTGCACCATTTACTGAAAAAGAAGTTCATCTGGCCATAACTCAAATGAAGCCGAATAAAACACCGGGACCAGATGGGTTTCCAGCTGAATTCTATAAGAAATGTTGGCATATCATTAAAGATGATCTTATGCCTATGTTTCAAGATTTTTTCGAGGGCCATTTGGAGTTGTTCCACCTCAACTTTGGTACGATAACGTTATTACCGAAGAAGAATGAGGCGGTCTGGATAGAACAATTCCGACCCATTTGCCTGCTGAATGTGAGTTTTAAAATTTTCACAAAGCTAGGAACCAATAGATTGACACAAATTGCTCACTCAGTGGTTCAACCTAGTCAAACAGCTTTCATGCCTGGACGACACATACTCGAAGGAGTGGTCGTATTACATGAAACACTTCATGAGATTCACTCTAAGAAACTAGATGGGGTTATCTTAAAAGTGGATTTTGAGAAGGCTTATGATAAAGTCAAATGGCCTTTTCTTCAGCAGGCAATGCTATGAAGGGTTTTAGTGAAACCTGGAGGCATCAGGTCGATACTCAAGTCCAGAAAGGTAGTGTCAGAATTAAGGTGAACGATGATATCGGTCACTACTTCCAGACGCATAAGGGGTTGAGACAAGGGGATTCCATGTCACCTCTTTTGTTCAATATTGTGGCAGATATGTTGGCCGTCATTATTGGCAGGGCCAAGCAACACGGCCATGTAGAGGGTCTAGTTCCTCATCTGGTTGATGGAGGGGTGTCCATTCTACAATATGCTGATGACACTATCATTTTCATGGAACATGACATGGCTAAAGCACGTAACATGAAACTTATCTTATGTTTATTCGAACAATTGTCTGGATTAAAAATTAATTTTCATAAGAGTGAGGTGTTCTGTTTTGGGAAAGCCAAAGACGAGGAACATACCTACAGACAATTGTTTGGATGTGAATTAGGTGCTTTACCATTCAGTTACTTGGGTATTCCGATTCATCACCGTAAATTATCCAATAAGGAATGGAAGTGTATTGAAGAACGAATCAAAAAAAAAACTCAGCTGCTGGAAAGGCAAGTTGATGTCTTATGGAGGTCGACTAGTTTTGATTAACTCAGTATTGACTAGCATGCCAATGTTTTTACTTTCGTTCTTTGAAATCCCGAAAGGAGTCCGAAAGCGACTTGATTTCTTTAGATCTCGTTTCTTTTGGCAGTCTGATGAGGCCAAGAGGAAATATCGTCTCGCGCGTTGGGATATCCTTTGTCAACCTAAAGACCAAGGGGGGCTCGGTATTGAGAACTTGGAGATTAAGAATAAGTGTCTGATGAGCAAATGGTTGTACAGGTTAGAGACAGAGCCGGAGGGCATGTGGGCTCAAATCCTGCGCAATAAGTATTTGCACTCGAAAACGCTAGCCCAGGTTACCATCAGACCGTCTGATTCACCGTTCTGGAAGGGACTTATGAGAACAAAGGATATGTTCTTTCGTAGGGTCAATTTCTTGATTGGCAACAGAATGTCAACAAGATTTTGGGAGGATACGTGGCTAGGAGAGACACCATTGGCCTTACAATATCCTACCCTTTACAATATTGTGCAACGGAAGGGAGATTACGTAGGTATCGTCCTTCAGACTATTCCCTTGAACATCCAATTTAGACGTACGTTAGTGGGTGAGAGATGGACAACCTGGATGCACTTGATTCGGAGATTGATTGAAGTTCGACTCTCCGATGTGCCTCCACAAAATGGAAGTTAACTAAAAATGGGATATTTACGGTGAAATCTTTTTATACGGATCTGATTAATTCTGGCCCCATCCCGAGGTCCCTTCATATATGGAAGGTTAAAGTTCCTTTGCGGATCAAAATTTTCATGTGGTTTGTCCACAAGCAAGTAATACTCACAAAGAACAACTTACTTAAGAGGAGATGGGTAGGTAACTCGCGGTGTTGTTTTTGTACTCAGGATGAGACAATACAACATTTATTTATCTAATGCCCACTTGCAAAGTTACTTTGGAGGACGATTCATATAGCTTTTAATATCAATCCTCCAGTAGATATTGCGTCATTGTTTGGGACGTGGTTAGCTGGGGTTGAAAAGATCACGGCAGCTCATATTCGGATTGGAATATGTGCGCTATTATGGGCTATATGGAACTGCAGAAATGATATGATTTTTAACAGACAACACAACTTAACTTTTTTGCAGGTTATCTTCAGAGCTACAGCTTGGATCCGTACGTGGTCCTTACTCACTCTTACAGACTCCAGGGAGCCTTTGGTTACTGGGTGCAACCAATGGAAGATGGTGGCTCGGGTTATATTCAACCGGTTCGGACGGCGGTCGCATAACATGATAGGAGTCTAGAGAGCTTGTCCTTATTATCACCATATCGGTTGTCTTTTGTGCTTTATTTTGCTCCGTTTGCGAGCTATAAGACATTTGTGATGACTCTTTCTGGATTTTTAATAAAAAGGCCGCATGCATCATCATGATACAGAGGCCAGGGGTATACCTCCATTTCCAAAAAAAAAAAATCTACGGCCATACGTAATGACTATCACCGGTGAGGCATACGCTGTCGGACGGTCTCAACAGGGCCTCGGCCAGCCACAAAACGGCCGGCTGATGAGTCATGAGGTTCACCCACAATGCAAGAGCGAAGTGTGTGGTAAAGCCTTGTGTTGTTTCCGATCAACTTGTGTATGGAGTTATGAACAGGCATGAGTGGGCATGAAGGGCTCTGACAAAAGGGCAAGACCCAGCCGTAGGATTTGAAAATATATGCTCCCTCCGTGTAAAAATATAAGACGTTTTCGTAGGTTAGTTTAGCCTATAAAACCGTCTTATATTTTGGTACATGGGTAGTATCAAAGAATTAGAAAATTGAATTGAAAATATTGAAGTGGCAAAGTCTGGATTTTGGGACTAATCGATAGAGACGGCAAGGAGAGCAACCCTTTCTTCAGGGACCTTGACTAGTACTGATGGCTGGACGACAGCAGGCCAGCAAGTCTCCAAGACTTGAATAATGCCATTACGTCCAAAGAAAAATCGTTACTACAAACAGTTCAAAGTTGAGTATAGAGTGACAGCCCATGATCACGCCCTCATCGCTTCATGGGACAATGCAATGCTTGATATCATCGGAGCCGGTGGATGGTGTGGTTGGCATACTCACTATCTGTTTTTTCTTGCGAGCAACTCACAAGACGCCTAGATAGTAGGATTTATTTTATTTTATTTTTTTGCGAAGAAGAGATAGTAGGATTGACCAGGGTTAATATGGTAAACTGGCTGAAAACCGATACTAATTTATTCATTAAAAGAAACAAGAGCAAAAACCCACATAAGTGCATCTCCAACCCGAGGCACCCAATCACCCGTAAAATTTCGTGACCGCGTTGTCCAAACACTTTAGGCCATCCAAACGCCGTGCACCTTCAAAAGAAAACATCCGCAGACCGGTCTGAAGGTCCAAAATCCCAGAAAACGGAAGCAATGTTGGGGAGGTTTACAGGCATCCGGGTCTCCCCCACATAGACATTGATACCCTCGGCTCACCCAAAAACCCCTCTCTCGTTCTGCTCCAATCGTCACTTCACTCTCTGTGTCGCATTCATGCCGGTCCAGAGCGAACGTGGCCGTTCGCGGCCACATGACGGTCAAACAACATGGCATTCAAAATCGATGAAACTTTTTTTTTCTCAAATTCGTTAACTTTTTTGAATCCGTGAACTTTTTCTGAACCCGTGAAACTTTTTCAAATTTGTGAATGATTTTAAAAAAATAAGGTCAACCGGTCAACCAGCTAGAAGCGAGCGAGCTAAGTTCTCGTCTGTCCGTCTCGTTCGAGTCCCATGCTACGATCGAAATTTACTTGGGCCGGACCAGTAGCTTGACCCGGCGGTGAGAGCACCGGTTAGGAGGGCTTTTCCTATTTGACGCATTCTGCGTCAAGTAGTCGACCATTCGCATAAACCAGATCAAAGCTAGTGATCGAACTGGGCCGGCCCATCGGAGAAGCTGCACCCTTCTGGAAGGTTCCAGCCTGATTTTTCTGGTTTTGCGAAGATTCTAGAATGTCCCTGAACCGTTTTTTACTGGTTTTTTGCTTTCTTATGTTTCTTACTAATCTTTTTTTCTGTTTCTTTTCTTTATGTTCCTGTTCAAAATTTACAAAACATCTTCAGAAAAATTTGGGACTTTCAATTAATAATTTCGTTTCAAAACTTGTTCACTAATTAAAAAGGATATTCATGTTTCCAAATTTTGTTCGGAAGATTCAAGAAAGAAATTCTTGTTTCTAAAATTGTTCAGAAATTGTTCATGTCTTAAATTGTGTTATGGAGTTTAAAAAAATGTTCGTTTTAATAATTATGTGCATTTTTCTAAAAATGTTCATGTTTTCAAATACTGTTCTGAAGTTTTAAGAAAACTCTGGTTTTCAAAAAATGTTCATTTTCCGAATTTCGTCTCGGAATTTAAATTCGTTTCGGAATTTAAGAAAACTCAAGTAAAAAATGCTTTGTGCCAAGTCCAACTGAATGCAACTAGAGCTAGCCACTATAGATGCTGCCCTTAAGCCTCTGGCCATCTAGAATGTTGCATGCCTCCTTTGCTAGCAGGCTTGTTCTCCTTGGACTTCATGCTTGGAATGAGGGTGTCGGTGGGATAATCGAAGCTTTGCCATATGTATGTGTCGTTTGGCGAATGAAGGACAAAGTTACCCATGCTGAGAAGTACCGCGACAGTTCCAGCTCCTCCAACCGCGATGTTTGTTTTGGCCACCCAAGAAGTGAGGCCTTGGGCGTCCGACAACACCAGGTCAGAACTTTTTGTGATGGCGAGCGTCACAGACGAAGAAGCGGTGATTGGGCTGTCACAGTTGGCAACCCACACGACAGTGCATGCAGTGACGTTGTTGTACCATGCATACACCAAGGTATATATAAGCTCGTGTTGGAGCTCGTCGGCGAGAAGAAGCCGAGAGCAAATTCCCCGCCCTTGGAGACGAGCTTGTCGCTGGAGAAGAGCGCCTTTGCTTGTGTGATAGTATCATCGGACCTGCAGAATGAACTCAAGAACGAGAGGACGATGAAAATGGGAACGCAAGAGGCGGCCATCTACGAAGCACCGATACGCCAGAAACTGGGGTATCGGCGTACTGAACGTTGCCGATACGGCGATACGCACGATACGCCCGGGATACGGGTATCGGCGAAATATCCTATTTTCCAATTTAAAAAGAAAAGAAAAAACGTCCATACATCTTGTGCATCGACTACGATACGGGAGGGACACGGCAGCCCACTGGAAGGCCCATGGCTAACCCTAGCATCTATGCTCCCTCTCTTTTGTTTTGTTCGCACGACACGAGCTTGTCCGAGGGAGCCGCCGCCGCTGGACAAGCCTCCCCGCCGGCCGCCGCCGCAGACTAGAGTTGCTCGCCGCCTGGAGTGGTTGCCGGCGCCGCCTGTAGTTGCTCGCCGGCGCCGCCTGGTTTGCCTCGCTGCCGCCTCAACTCGCCACGGCGGGTTGACTCGAATCCATCACCAGTCGTGAGCAAATGAGAGGTAAGATAGATCCGGCGAATTGGGTGGACATTGCTTGGCTGGCTGCTTAGTTTTTGCAGATTGCTGCTATGCTGCTACTTCCTAGTTCCTACTGCTTGCTGATGTATGTTACTGCTTAGCATAGGTGCATACTACTGCTTGCTTTAGTATTGCTAGTTTGCTACCTACGAAGCACAGCCGCCGCAACCTGGAGTGTCTCGGCGCTGCTTCTTGTTGATGTTTGTGGGATGAAATTATTACTTGCTGAGGTAGAAGTACAACATGGCACTGCAGGGAGTTCCATGGCAACATTTTGATCTCATCTCACACATTTTATTATGTTTGCTTTTATTACATGTCATTTTATTATTTATTTATATATATAACTCGCCGTATCGCATATTGCTGTTTCTAGAAATTGCCGTATCCCGTATCGCCGTACTCGTATCGCCGTATCGATGTGCCCGTATCGGTGCAACGTAGGCGGCCATGTGCGATATGTGTTAGGCGTGTTCTTCCTCTGCATGCCCGCGCCAAGTGAGGAGAATCTATCTATAGAAATTAACTGAGGTGGGTGCTTCTACGAAACTGCTCGGTCGGGGACCTTTCTTCTCGTCCGTCCAAATTTGAACTCGAGACTTTTACCGCACTTGAAGAATGGAAAAAGGAGGTAGTCAAAAGTCTAGAGGTGTTGAGACTGGTAATGGATAAAGACAGCTATAGGTCCACCTAGAACCAGCAACGGGCAATGAAAATTCGTTATTACCGGTCCTTATTGGAGCGAC
>NC_041383.1:722027549-722044471 GCF_002162155.2 Triticum dicoccoides
GGTGTGGTCACTTCTTGCCGCTTCTGGACGGTGAAATCTAGTGGATCTCATCTCACTGCTTTCAGGAGTCAAGGCGCAGCCAGCACCCGAGCTATGTCTTGCTTTGTGCGAGATTAGTATAGCTCCGTCTCGTCTGGGGACCCTTCGCTCTGCGTTCCCTTAGCGGGCCGGCTCAGTATAACGGTTTTGAAGAAGTTTCAAAGACCGGTATAAATCGTTTTTAGAACCTTCTCTGAGTGTGTCTACGTTGGTTTTCTTTTAGTTTCTCTTTACCGATTTTTTTGGGTTTTTTCTCCGTGTTTCTCTACACATGTTGAACATTATCAAGCACCGTACATGTTTCTTCTAAACAAATAGCACTGTACATGGTTTTTCTTAATATTTTCAAGTACATCTTGAACATTTTAGGTTTTTTCCTACGCGTTTCCTTATAGATTTGTCGGTTTTATATACAGGTATAATATTTTTGGATACACATTGAACATTTTTAAGAATACACTGAACATTTTTTAATACACGTAAAACTTTTTAAAGATACATGTTCAACTTTTTAGAACACATATTAACATTTGTAAACACGCGGTGATTTTTTAACACACATTGAATATTTTATAAATGCCATGGATTTTATTTTAATGTTAAAAACATCACTTAAGTGCCAAAACTTCTTTTAAATGCTATGAACATTTTTGAATGGTAATAAACAATATTTTTAATTTATTTAAAAACTTTACATTAAAAAAATTCACGAGTATATTTTTGAAATGTATGAACATTTACAAAAACATTAAGAGTGTTTACTAGAATGGTACAAAACAATGTTTTGTAAATTATGTGGACATTTTATTACATTGTATATGTTTTTTCTAAATTACAAGAACATATTTTTAAAACAGGTGAATGTTTTTTAAATGCCGAACACATATTTTCAAAATGTGTGACCATTTTTCGTAATTGTCTGAATAGTTTTCTAAACAGGCAAGCCATTTGTTAAATCTTAGCAAATATTATCAAATAGTGTTAAAGTTTTTAATTCACGATTTTTTACATTGAAAAACATTTGCTAAAAGTGTCATGAGATTTTTCTTGAAACTCCTCTTTTTTAAAACTAAATCATGAACAGCTTTTTGAATCATATGAAACATCTTTTAAAATTATGCGAGCATCTTTAAACATTTTGTAAATATTTAAGCCCAAACATATTTTTGAAATGCATGAATACCTTTAAATGACACAAACATGGTTTTGAAACGTGTGAACATTCTTAAAATGTGACGAACATTGTTTTAATTTCTATCTGAACGTTTTTTTCCGTTGCATGAACAATTTTATGTGTGCACTGAATGCTTTTAAGAATTGAAGTAAATTAATTTTTGTAAATATGTATTTAGAATATTTGGAAATATAAATAAAAGTGAAAAAAGGAAATAGAAATGATTTCAACGACTAACAAATGAAGGTAACTAAAATATAAAAAGAAATGTACCAATACGGGACCGACTCACTAATGGTTTGCCTTGAGAACAAGGAGTTGTTCTTCACCGCCCAAGGAGTGCGACCTTGGGAGTCCGACAACACTAGGTCGGAATTGTTGATGATGGCAAGCGTCGGAGATGAGGTGGCGCCGATTGGATCGTTGTGGTTGGCAGTCCATACGACGGTGTGACCGGGTGAAAGATCGTGGATGTCGCCTAGAGGGGGGGGGGGTGAATAGGCGTTTTAAAATAATTATGGTTTAGGCTTGAACAAATGCGGAATAAACCTAGCGGTTAATTTGTCAATCACAAAACCTAAAACAACTAGGCTCACCTATGTGCACCAACAACTTATGCTAAGCAATATAAGCAACTATGTGATAGCAAGATATATGACAAAGAACAATATGGCTATCACAAAGTAAAGTGCATAAGTAAAGGGCTCGGGTAAAAGATAACCGAGGCACGCGGAGACGACGATGTGTCCCGAAGTTCACACCCTTGCGGATGCTAATCTCCGTTTGGAGCGGTGTAGAGGCACAATGCTCCCCAAGAAGCCACTAGGGCCACCATAATCTCCTCACGCCCTCGCACAATGCAAGATGCCGTGATTCCACTAAGGGACCCTTGAAGGCGGTCACCGAACCCGTACAAATGGCAACCCTTGGGGGCGGTCACCGAACCCGTACACTTTGGCAACCCTTGGGGGCGGTCACCGGTACCCGTCAAATTGCTCGGGGCGATCTCCACAACCTAATTGGAGACCCCGACGCTTGCCCGGAGCTTTACACCACAATGATTAAGCTCCAAACACCACCAACCGTCTAGGGCGCCCAAGCACCCAAGATGAACAAGCTCAAGGGCACCAAGCACCCAAGAGTAATAAGCTTCTCAACTTGTAACTTCCACGTATCACGTGGAGAACTCAAACCGATGCACCAAATGCAATGGCAAGGGCACACGGAGTGCCCAAGTCCTTCTCTCCCAAATCCCACCAAAGCAACTAATGCTAGGGAGGAAAATGAGAGGAAGAACGAAAGAAGAACACGAAGAACTCCAAGATCTAGATCCAAGGGGTTCCCCTCACTTAGAGGAGAAAGTGATTGGTGGAAATGTGGATCTAGATCTCCTCTCTCTTTTCCCTCAAGAACTAGCAAGAATCATTGGAGGGATTGAGAGTTAGCAAGCTCGAAGAAGGTCAACAGTGGGGGCAAAAATGAGCTCAAGAGATGGGGAACCATTGGGGAAGAAGACCCCCTTAAATAGGTCCCCACGAATCTGCCCGTTATGTGCAGAAACATGTAGGACCGGTACAACCGATGCACGAACCGGTACAACCGGCCAAAGCAGAGGAAAAACCAACCTGGGAAAAGCTCTAAGCGGTACAACAGCCTGGGGAACTGGTAGTACCGGTTAAACCGGTTAAACCGGTCAACAACCGCCCAAGAACCGCTCCAAAACAGAAACTAGTCCGGTGGTAGAGCGGTACATGGCCGGTACAACCTCCAGACCAATTCTGGAGCGGTACAACCGCTCCAAACACCGGTTGTACCGGTCAACCGGTACAACCTCTCTATGGGGCGGTACAACCTCTCTATGTAAAACAGGCAATATCAAAACAGCCACAACTTTCGCATACGAGCTCCAAATTCGATGAAACCAAGTTTGTTGGAAAGCTAGCAACAAGGACTAACACAATCTTGATAGAAATATCAATAAGAAGCAAATGAGAAAAGGCCCATAAGAAAAAGGTGAGAACCCTTCCTTGGATAAGACCGGTAAAACCTCCAACACCGAAAACATCATAGAAGACGCATGCGAACTCCGTTTTCGATGAACTCAAGCTTGTCATCAAGATGACCATAAGCTCTAAGACTCACAAAGAGAACCAAACAAGAACAAAGAAACATGATGCAAGGATGCAATGGTTTGAGCTCTCTACTAACGATACGATCAAGCTACCAACTTGAGAGCCCCCCTTGATAGTACGGCAAACGATCCTATAACCCGGTCTCCCAACTACCACCACGAGACCGGTAAAATAGAAAACCTATCAAGGGCAAACCTTTGCCTTGCACATGGTCCACTTGAGCTAGATGAAGACGATCTTGACTCCCTTAAGTTGGACCACCTTTCTTGATTGTGTTGGCTCGATGAAGACTAGATGATTGCTCCCCCATAGTCCATTATGGGTGAGCGGCTCTTCGGCACATCTTCACAAGTCCATTGACACCACAATGGATGGCAAGATTCAAACTTGATTGCTCCCCCATACTCCATTATGGGTGAGCCACTCTTCGTGTTGCTCCACTTGAACTTGCACACAGCAAACTTGATGACTATCACCACTTGATGTCATCCTCCATGGGTTGTATGGGATCTTCCTCTTGACGCAAGACCCTGGAAACATACCTAACCCCACAAAGAACTCTCACGTAGACCATGGGTTAGTACACAAAGCGTAATGAACAATGCTTACCATAGCATGGGAACACTTGGTCCCTCTCGGTACAACTTGTGTGCTTTGTGTGTTGATCAACTTGAATCACTCTCTGTACTTAGGCTAGATCAACCTTGAATCTTTCCAAATCTCTTCATTTGGATGATGTCTTGAAGGTAAACATAAATGATTACATAATCTTCTTCTTCAAGACATGCTTGCAATAAGCTCAACACTCACATGACCAATCTTTGGATAATTCCTTAATAGCACCTTGGTCAACTCATAAACTCCTTGAAACCAACACATGGACTTCAAGAAAAGCCTATGTACAAAACCTTCAAATATAACTCAAGGCAACCATTAGTCCATAGAGATTGTCATCAATTACCAAAACCAAACATGGGGGCATCGCATGTTCTTTCAATCTCCCCCATTTTGGTAATTGATGACAATCACTTTCAAGAGAGTTTATATAAGGAATTATGCATCACCATGCAATACAACAACCAATAGTGCATGCAAATGCGATGCAAATGCTAAGGAACAAAACCAAAGCAAGATGAGACAACTCTCTAAACTTCTCCACACAACTCTCTGAAACTTCTCCCCCATTGGCATCGATTGCCAAAATGGGCTAAAAGCTTAGAAGGCCAATATAAAATGTGTTCCTCCATAAATTGTGTATTTCTCAACAAGAGAGTGGAATGCAATACACATATCCAACGGTAAATACTTGGAGGAAGACAAACTATATTGAGGCCCAAAGATTGCAAAAGGAAGATATGACACAAAGACATAATCAAAGAGAGAAACACGCAATCAAGCAATCAAAAGATACCAATTGAAGCAAGCTATCAAAAGATACCAATTGAACCAACTAGGCCAATGATCCTACGAGCCACATGAATAAAGGATATTATGATAAGAGCGGAGCAGTGTTCCAAAGAAACTAGAGAAGCTCCCCATGATTTGTGCACATCAAGAATTTTTGTATTTGGATACAAAGTGCACAAAATAGGATCATAGCTCCCCCAAAATCAATAGAAACTTACAACAAGTGCAAAGAGAGCATATAGGAAACTAAGCCTAGTACTTGCAACAAACACATGGTTGAGCAACAAGTGAAAGAGGCAACTTAAGAATAGGCTCAACCAAAATAATGTGTGTGAGTCATGGCGAAGAACTTGAGAAGACTAAAATTAGGATGAGCATTAAGCATCAACATAGTCTTGAAAGAATGAGGCACACGGTGCAAGGCCTATCATTCCCACACACAACTGGCAAATGGGTTCACAAGCTTACTAATAAGCAAAAGAGAACCTATGCTTGTGACAACCCGTGGTGAAGATAGACGAGGGATACCAATTAAGATGGCAAAACCTCGTAAAGATAAGCAAGAGGAAAAAAAATCTTCACCACACAAGAGTGCAACAAGATGCAACGATAGAGGACACGCACTCAAGGCAAAAGCTTTCACGGAGCCACCAAAGAAATAACAAAAGAGAGACAAGGTGGACGTGAAAGAAAGGATATCATCTAGAGATGTAATTTCTCTCAAGTGTATAATGTTCTAGGTAGACGAAATCATGATGATATATATCTACAAAGAAGGATGTACACCCGAAATAGTTACAACATGAAGGAACGAGATATCCAAAAGCAAGTCATACATATACCAATAAGATATTTGCTTGAAAGCATAGCACTTGGCTAGATATGGTCTTATTGTATATAAATGAAGTCCAAACACACATCCATCAAAGGCATCACAACTAGCAACAAGAGATCATCGTTGGGATGCTTTGAGAAAGTAAACAAGTATCACAAGATATGAAATGAATATCATGCCAAGACGCAACCTACACAAGGTTGAATGCAAGAGGAGAAAGCATGAATAGATACTTGTTACCGAGATATCATTGGAAGGATGTAGAAGATACCAATTGAAGGTAGACAGTAGTTCATTGATCATCCTTGCTTGACTCCAATATGCACATGGTGACAACACCTTCCTTGTGAGTGAGCCGAGCATCCAATGCATCTCCAAAAGTTCCTAGAAGAACAACACAAACTAAACGGTACCCAAACTCATTGGGACCAAATAGTTAGAAAAACCAATACATAGGACAAACTCCACATAAATATTGTTGGGGAACGTTGCAGAAAACAAAAATTTTCCTACTCGTTTCACCAAGATCATCTAGGAGTTCATCTAGCAACGAGTGATTAGATGCATCTACATACCTTTGTAGATCGCGAGCGGAAGCGTTCAAAAGAACGGTGATGATGTAGTCGTACTCGACGTGATCCAAATCACCGATGACCAGCGCCGAACGGACGGCACCTCCGCGTTCAACACACGTACGGGACGGGAGACGTCTCCTCCTTCTTGATCCAGCAAGGGGGAAGGAGAGGTTGATGAAGATCCAGCAGCACGACGGCGTGGTGGTGAATGCAGGGCGTCACAGAAGCAGGGCTTCGCCGAGACTACGAGGGAGAGACGTAACGGGGGGAGATGGAGGCGCCAGGGGCTGGTGTGAAATCCCTCCTCTCCCCCCCACTATATATAGGGGTGCCAGGGGGGGCGCCGGCCCTAGTAGATGAGATCTACTAGGGGGGGCGGCGGCCAAGGGGAGGTTTCCCTCCCCCCCAAGGCACCTAGGGGTGCCTTCCACCACATGGACTCTTCCATGGTGGAAACCCTAGGCGCATGGGCCTATAGGGGCTGGTGCCCTTGGCCGATCTAGGCCAAGGCGCACCCCCTACAGCCCATGTGGCCCCCCGGGACAGGTGGCCCCACCCGGTGGACCCCCGGGACCCTTCCGGTGGTCCCGATACAATACCGATAACCCCGAAACTTGTCTCGATGCCCGAAATAGCACTTCCTATATATAATTCTTTACCTCCGGACCATTCCGGAACTCCTCGTGACGTCCGGGATCTCATCCGGGACTCCGAACAACATTCGGGTTTCTGCATATACATATCTTCATAACCCTAGCGTCACCGAACCTTAAGTGTGTAGACCCTACAGGTTCGGGAGACAAGCAGACATGACCGAGACGACTCTCCGGTCAATAACCAACAGCGGGATCTGGATACCCATGTTGGCTCCCACATGCTCCACGATGATCTCATCGGATGAACCACGATGTCGAGGATTTAATCAATCCCGTACGCTATTCCCTTTGTCTATCGATATGTTACTTGCCCGAGATTCGATCGTCGGTATCCCAATACCTCGTTCAATCTCGTTACCGGCAAGTCACTTTACTCGTACCGTAATGCATGATCCCGTGACCAGACACTTGGTCACTCTGAGCTCATTATGATGATGCATTACCGAGTGGGCCCAGTGATACCTCTCCGTCATACGGAGTGACAAATCCCAGTCTTGATCCATGTCACCCAACAGACACTTTCGGAGATAGCCGTAGTCTACCTTTATAGTCACCCAGTTACGTTGTGACGTTTGGCATACCCAAAGCACTCCTACGGTATCCGGGAGTTACATGATCTCATGGTCTAAGGAAAAGATACTTTGACATTGGAAAACTCTAGCAAACGAACTATACGATCTTGTGCTATGTTTAGGATTGGGTCTTGTCCATCACATCATTCTCCCAATGATGTGATCTCGTTATCAATGACATCCAGTGTCCATAGTCAGGAAACCATGACTATCTGTTGATCAACGAGCTAGTCAACTAGAGGCTCACTAGGGACATGTTGGTGTCTATTATTCACACATGTATTACGATTTCCGGATAACACGATTATAGCATGAATAAAGACAATTATCATGAACAAGGAAATATAATAATAATGCTTTTATTATTGCCTCTAGGGCATATTTCCAACAGTCTCCCACTTGCACTAGAGTCAATAATCTAGTTACATTGTGATGAATCGAACACCCATGGAATTCTGGTGTTGATCATGTTTTGCTCTAGGGAGAGGTTTAGTCAACGGATCTGCTATATTCAGGTCCGTATGTACTTTACAAATCTCTATGTCTCCATCTTGAACATTTTCACGAATGGAGTTGAAGCGACGCTTGATGTGCCTTGTCTTCTTGTGAAACCTGGGCTCCTTGGCAAGTGCAATAGCTCCAGTGTTGTCACAGAAGAGCTTGATCGGCCCCGACGCATTGGGTATGACTCCTAGGTCGGTGATGAACTCTTTCACCCATATTGCTTCATGTGCTGCCTCCGAGGCTGCCATGTACTCCGCTTCACATGTAGATCCCGCCACGACGCTTTGCTTGCAACTGCACCAGCTTACTGCCCCACCATTCAAAATATACACGTATCCGGTTTGTGACTTAGAGTCATCCAGATCTGTGTCGAAGCTAGCGTCGACGTAACCCTTTACGACGAGCTCTTCGTCACCTCCATAAACGAGAAACATTTCCTTAGTCCTTTTTCAGGTACTTCAGGATATTCTTGACCGCTGTCCAGTGTTCCTTGCCGGGATTACTTTGGTACCTTCCTACCAAACTGATGGCAAGGTTAACATCAGGTCTGGTACACAGCATGGCATACATAATAGAACCTATGGCTGAGGCATAGGGGATGACGCTCATCTCTTCTATATCTTCTGCCGTGGTCGGACATTGAGCTGAGCTCAATTTCATACCTTGTAACACAGGTAAGAACCCCTTCTTGGATTGATCCATATTGAACTTCTTCAATATCTTATCAAGGTATGTGCTTTGTGAAAGACCTATGAGGCGTCTCGATCTATCTCTATAGATTTTGATGCCTAATATATAAGCAGCTTCTCCAAGGTCCTTCATTGAAAAACTTTTATTCAAGTAGGCCTTGATGCTGTCCAAGAGTTCTATATCATTTCCCATCAAAAGTATGTCATCTACATATAATATGAGAAATGCTACAGAGCTCCCACTCACTTTCTTGTAAACGCAGGCTTCTCCATAAGTCTGTGTAAACCCAAACGCTTTGATCATCTCATCAAAGCAAATGTTCCAACTCCGAGATGCTTGCACCAGCCCATAAATCGAGCGTTGGAGCTTGCACACTTTGTCAGCATTCTTAGGATCGACAAAACCTTCCGGCTGCATCATATACAATTCTTCCTTAAGGAAACCATTAAGGAATGCCGTTTTGACGTCCATTTGCCATATTTCGTAATCATAGAATGCGGCAATTGCTAACATGATTCGGACGGACTTCAGCTTCGCTACCGGTGAGAAAGTCTCATCGTAGTCAACCCCTTGAACTTGTCGATAACCCTTAGCGACAAGCCGAGCTTTATAGATGGTCACATTACCATCCGCGTCTGTCTTCCTCTTAAAGATCCATTTATTTTCTATGGCTCGCCGCTCAACGGGCAAGTCAGTCAAAGTCCATACTTTGTTTTCATACATGGATCCTATCTCGGATTTCATGGCTTCTAGCCATTTGTCGGAACCCGGGCCCGCCATT
This sequence comes from Triticum dicoccoides, assembly GCF_002162155.2. Taxonomy (NCBI): domain Eukaryota; kingdom Viridiplantae; phylum Streptophyta; class Magnoliopsida; order Poales; family Poaceae; genus Triticum; species Triticum dicoccoides. The sequence goes on from NC_041383.1 coordinate 722,036,915, forward strand.
GCTTCTTCATAGTTCGAAGGTTCACCGTTGTCTAACAGCATGATTTCCAAGACAGGGTTGCCGTACCACTCTGGTGCGGAACGTGTCCTTGTGGACCTTCGAATTTCAGTAGGTGCTTGATCAGAAGTATCTTGATCATTATCATTAACTTCCTCTCTAGTCGGTGCTGGCACCTCAGAAACATTTTCTTGAGTTGCGCCATTTTCCGGTTCAAGAGGTAATACTTCATCAAGATCTACTTTCCTCCCACTTACTTCTTTCGAGAGAAACTCTTTCTCCAGAAAGGACCCATTCTTGGCAACAAAGATCTTGCCTTCGGATCTGAGGTAGAAGGTGTACCCAATAGTTTCTTTTGGGTATCCTATGAAGACGCATTTTTCCGACTTGGGTTCGAGCTTTTCAGGTTGAAGTTTCTTGACATAAGCATCGCATCCCCAAACTTTTAGAAACGACAGCTTAGGTTTCTTCCCAAACCATAATTCATACGGTGTCGTCTCAACGGATTTCGACGGAGCCCTATTTAAAGTGAATGTCGCAGTCTCTAAAGCATAGCCCCAAAAAGATAGTGGTAAATCGGTAAGAGACATCATAGATCGCACCATATCTAATAGAGTGCGATTACGACGTTCGGACACACCATTACGCTGAGGTGTTCCAGGCGGCGTGAGTTGTGAAACTATTCCTCATTTTCTTAAGTGTGTGCCAAACTCGTGACTCAAGTATTCTCCTCCACGATCTGATCGTAGAAACTTGATTTTCCTGTCACGTTGATTTTCAACCTCACTCTGAAATTCCTTGAACTTTTCAAAGGTTTCAGACTTGTGTTTCATTAAGTAGATATACCCATACCTACTTAAATCATCAGTGAGGGTGAGAACATAACGATAGCCACCGCGAGCCTCAACACTCATTGGACCGCACACATCAGTATGTATGATTTCCAATAAGTCGGTTGCTCGCTCCATTGTTCCTGAGAATGGAGTCTTGGTCATTTTACCCATAAGGCATGGTTCGCATGTGTCAAATGATTCATAATCAAGAGACTCTAAAAGTCCATCAGCATGGAGCTTCTTCATGCGTTTGACACCTATGTGACCAAGGCGGCAGTGCCACAGGTATGTGGGACTATCATTATCAACCTTACTTCTTTTGGTACTCACATTATGAACATGTGTAGCATCACGTTCGAGATTCATAAAGAACAAACCATTCACCATAGAAGCATGACCATAAAACATATCTCTCATAAAAATGGAACAACCATTATTCTCAGATTTAAAAGAGTAGCCATCTCGAATTAAACGAGATCCCGATACAATGTTCATGCTCAAAGCTGGTACTAAATAACAATTATTAAGGTTTAAAACTAATCCCGAAGGGAGATGCAGAGGTAGCGTGCCGACGGCGATCACATTGACCTTGGAACCATTCCTGACGCGCATCATCACCTCGTCCTTTGCCAGTTTCCGCTTATTCCGCAGCCCCTGCTTTGAGTTACAAATGTGAGCAACTGCACCGGTATCAAATACCTAGGAGCTACTACGGGCACTAGTAAGGTACACATCAATTACATGTATATCACATATACCTTTTGTTTTGCCGGCCTTCTTATCCGCTAAGTACTTAGGGCAGTTCCGCTTCCAGTGACCGCTTCCCTTGCAATAAAAGCACTCAGTCTCGGGCTTGGGTCCATTCTTTGGCTTCTTCCCGGCAGCTTGCTTGCCGGGCGCGGCAACCTCCTTGCCGTCCTTCTTGAAGTTCTTTTTACCCTTGCCTTTCTTGAACTTAGTGGTTTTATTGACCATCAACACTTGATGTTCCTTCCTGACTTCTACCTCTGCTGATTTCAGCATAGCAAATACTTCAGGAATGGTCTTTTCCATCCCCTGCATATTGAAGTTCATCACAAAGCTCTTGTAGCTTGGTGGAAGCGACTGGAGGATTCTGTCAATGACCGCATCATCCGGGACATTAACTCCCAGCTGAGTCAAGCGGTTATGCAACCCAGACATAGTGAGTATGTGCTCACTGACAGAACTGTTTTCCTCCATCTTACAGCTGAAGAATTTGTCGGAGACTTCATATCTCTCGACCCGGGCATGAGCTTGGAAAACCATTTTCAGCTCTTCGAACATCTCATATGCTCCATGTCTCTCAAAACGCTTTTGGAGCCCCGGCTCTAGGCTGTAAAGCATGCCGCACTGAACGAGGGAGTAGTCATCGAAACGTGCCTGCCAAGCGTTCATAACATCTTGTTCTGCAGGGAGAACGGGTGCGTCACCAAGCGGTGCTTGTAGGACATAATCTTTCTTGGCAGCTATGAGGATGATCCTCAGGTTCCGGACCCAGTCCGTATAGTTGTTGCCATCGTCTTTCAGCTTAGTTTTCTCTAGGAACGCGTTGAAGTTGAGGACTACGTTGGCCATTTGATCTACAAGACATATTGCAAATATTTTAGACTAAGTTCATGATAATTAAGTTCAACTAATCAAATTATTAGTGAACTCCCACTTAGATTAGACATCCCTCTAGTCATCTAAGTATTACATGATCCGAGTTAAACTAGACCGTGTCCGATCATCACGTGAGACGGACTAGTCAACATCAGTGAACATCTTCATGTTGATCATATCTTCTATACGACTCATGCTCGACCTTTCGGTCTTCTGTGTTCCGAGGCCATGTCTGTACATGCTAGGCTCGTCAAGTCAACCTAAGTGTTTGCATGTGTAAATCTGTCTTACACCCGTTGTATGTGAACGTCTGAATAAAACACCCGATCATCACGTGGTGTTTTGAAATAGCGAACTGTCGCAACGGTGCACAGTTAGGGGGAACACTTCTTGAATTTATTGTGAGGGATCATCTTATTTACTACCGTCGTTCTAAGTAAACAAGATGCAAAACATGATAAACATCACATGCAATCAAATAATAAACGTGACATGATATGGCCAATATCACATAGCTCCTTTGATCTCCATCTTGGGGCTCCATGATCATCTTGTCACCGGCTTGACACCATGATCTCCATCATCATGATCTCCATCATCGTGTCTCCATGAAGTTGCTCGCCAACTATTACTTCTACTACTATGGCTAACGCGTTTAGCAATAAAGTAAAGTAATTTACATGGCGTTTCTCGATGACACGCAGGTCATTAAAAGAATAAAGACAACTCCTATGGCTCCTGCCGGTTGTCATACTCATCGACATGCAAGTCGTGAATCCTATTACAATAGCATGAACATCTCATACATCACATATAGATCATTCATCATTCATCACAACTTTGGCCATATCATATCACAAACCACTTGCTGCAAAAACAAGTTAGACGTCCTCTAATTGTCGTTGCAAGTTTTACGTGGCTGAATTAGGGTTCTAGCAAGAACGTCTTCTTACCTACGTTAAAGCCACAACGTGATTTGTCAACTTCTATTTACCCTTCAAAAGGACCCTGTTCATCGATTCCGCTCCAACTAAAGTAGGAGAGACAGACACCCGCCAGCCACCTTATGCAACTAGTGCATGTTAGTCGGTGGAACCGGTCTCACGTAAGCGTACGTGTAAGGTTGGTCCGGGCCGCTTCATCCCACAATACCGCTGAAGCAAGAAAGGACTAGTAACGGCAAGAAAGTTGACAAATCTACGCCCACAACAAATTGTGTTCTACTCGCGCAAGAAGAACTACGCATAGACCTAGCTCATGATGCCACTGTTGGGGAACGTTGCAGAAAACAAAAATTTTCCTACTCGTTTCACCAAGATCATCTAGGAGTTCATCTAGCAACGAGTGATTAGATGCATCTACATACCTTTGTAGATCGCGAGCGGAAGCGTTCAAAAGAACGGTGATGATGTAGTCGTACTCGACGTGATCCAAATCACCGATGACCAGCGCCGAACGGACGGCACCACCGCGTTCAACACACGTACGGAACAGCCACGTCTCCTCCTTCTTGATCCAGCAAGGGAGGGAGGAGAGGTTGAGGGAGATGGCACCAGCGGCAGCACGACGGCGTGGTGTTGATGGAGCTGCAGTACTCCGGCAGAGCTTCGCTAAGCACTATGGAGGTGGAGGAGGTGTTGGGGAGGGAGAAGGAGGCAACCAAAGGCCAAGGCGTTCAGGTTTGAAGTCCCTCCTCTCCCCCACTATATATAGGAGGGCCAAGGGGGGGTGGCCGGCCCTAGGAGATCCAATCTCCTAGGGGGTGCGGCGGCCAAGGGGGGTTTCCCTCCCCCCCAAGGCACCTAGGAGGTGCCTTCCCCTCCTAGGACTCTTTCCCCCTTAAACCCTAGGCGCATGGGCCTATGTGGGGCTGGTGCCCTTGGCCCATTAGGCCAAGGCGCACCCCCTACAGCCCATGTGGCCCCCCGGGACAGGTGGACCCACCCGGTGGACCCCCGGGACCCTTCCGGTGGTCCCGGTACAATACCGATAACCTCGAAACTTGTCCCGATGCCCGAAACAGGACTTCCCATATATAAATCTTTACCTCCGGACCATTCCGGAACTCCTCGTGACGTCCGGGATCTCATCCGGGACTCCGAACAACATTCGGGTTACTGCATATACATATCCCTACAACCCTAGCGTAACCGAACCTTAAGTGTGTAGACCCTACGGGTTCGGGAGACAAGCAGACATGACCGAGACGACTCTCCGGTCAATAACCAACAGCGGGATCTGGATACCCATGTTGGCTCCCACATGCTCCACGATGATCTCATCGGATGAACCACGATGTCGAGGATTCAATCAACCCCGTACGCTATTCCCTTTGTCTATCGATATGTTACTTGCCCGAGATTCGATCGTCGGTATCCCAATACCTCGTTCAATCTCGTTACCAGCAAGTCACTTTACTCGTACCGCAATGCATGATCCCGTGACCAGACACTTGGTCACTCTGAGCTCATTATGATGATGCATTACCGAGTGGGCCCAGTGATACCTCTCCGTCATACGGAGTGACAAATCCCAGTCTTGATCCATGTCACCCAACAGACACTTTCGGAGATACCCGTAGTCTACCTTTATAGTCACCCAGTTATGTTGTGACGTTTGGCATACCCAAAGCACTCCTACAGTATCCGGGAGTTACACGATCTCATGGTCTAAGGAAAAAATACTTGACATTGGAAAACTCTAGCAAACGAACTTATACGATCTTGTGCTATGTTTAGGATTGGGTCTTGTCCATCACATCATTCTCCTAATGATGTGATCTCGTTATCAATGACATCCAGTGTCCATAGTCAGGAAACCATGACTATCTGTTGATCAACGAGCTAGTCAACTAGAGGCTTACTAGGGACATGTTGATGTCTGTTATTCACACATGTATTACGATTTCCGGATAACACAATTATAGCATGAATAAAGACAATTATCATGAACAAGGAAATATAATAATAATGCTTTTATTATTGCCTCTAGGGCATATTTCCAACAAGTTCCGCTTCCAGTGACCGCTTCCCTTGCAATAAAAGCACTCAGTCTCGGGCTTGGGTCCATTCTTTGGCTTCTTCCCGGCAGCTTGCTTGCCGGGCGCGGCAACCTCCTTGCCGTCCTTCTTGAAGTTCTTTTTACCCTTGCCTTTCTTGAACTTAGTGGTTTTATTGACCATCAACACTTGATGTTCCTTCCTGACTTCTACCTCTGCTGATTTCAGCATAGCAAATACTTCAGGAATGGTCTTTTCCATCCCCTGCATATTGAAGTTCATCACAAAGCTCTTGTAGCTTGGTGGAAGCGACTGGAGGATTCTGTCAATGACCGCATCATCCGGGAGATTAACTCCCAGCTGAGTCAAGCGGTTATGCAACCCAGACATAGTGAGTATGTGCTCACTGACAGAACTGTTTTCCTCCATCTTACAGCTGAAGAATTTGTAGGAGACTTCATATCTCTCGACCCGGGCATGAGCTTGGAAAACCATTTTCAGCTCTTCGAACATCTCATATGCTCCATGTCTCTCAAAACGCTTTTGGAGCCCCGGCTCTAGGCTGTATAGCATGCCGCACTGAACGAGGGAGTAGTCATCGGAACGTGCCTGCCAAGCGTTCATAACGTCTTGTTCTGCAGGGAGAACGGGTGCGTCACCAAGCGGTGCTTGTAGGACATAATCTTTCTTGGCAGCTATGAGGATGATCCTTAGGTTCCGGACCCAGTCCGTATAGTTGCTGCCATCGTCTTTCAGCTTGGTTTTCTCTAGGAACGCGTTGAAGTTGAGGACTACGTTGGCCATTTGATCTACAAGACATATTGTAAAATATTTAGACTAAGTTCATGATAATTAAGTTCAACCAATCAAATTATTAGTGAACTCCCACTTAGATTGAACATCCCTCTAGTCATCTAAGTATTACATGATCCGAGTTAAACTAGACCGTGTCCGATCATCACGTGAGACGGACTAGTCAACATCGGTGAACATCTTCATGTTGATCGTATCTTCTATACGACTCATGCTCGACCTTTTGGTCTTCTGTGTTCCGAGGCCATGTCTGTACATGCTAGGCTCGTCAAGTCAACCTAAGTGTTTGCATGTGTAAATCTGTCTTACACCCGTTGTATGTGAACGTCTGAATAAAACACCCGATCATCACGTGGTGTTTTGAAACAGCGAACTATCGCAACGGTGCACAGTTAGGGGGAACACTTCTTGAAATTAGTATGAGGGATCACCTTATTTACTACCGTCGTTCTAAGTAAACAAGATGCAAAACATGATAAACATCACATGCAATCAAATAATAAACGTGACATGATATGGCCAATATCACATAGCTCCTTTGATCTCCATCTTGGGGCTCCATGATCATCTTGTCACCGGCTTGACACCATGATCTCCATCATCGTGTCTCCATGAAGTTGCTCGCCAACTATTACTTCTACTACTATGGCTAACGCGTTTAGCAATAAAGTAAAGTAATTTACATGGCGTTTCTCGATGACACGCAGGTCATATAAAAGAATAAAGACAACTCCTATGGCTCCTGCCGGTTGTCATACTCATCGACATGCAAGTCGTGAATCCTATTACAATAGCATGAACATCTCATACATCACATATAGATCATTCATTGTTCATCACAACTTTGGCCATATCATATCACAAACCACTTGCTGCAAAAACAAGTTAGACGTCCTCTAATTGTTGTTGCAAGTTTTACGTGGCTGAATTAGGGTTCTAGCAAGAACGTTTTCTTACCTACGTTAAAGCCACAACGTGATTTGTCAACTTCTATTTACCCTTCATAAGGACCCTGTTCATCGATTCCGCTCCAACTAAAGTAGGAGAGACAGACACCCGCCAGCCACCTTATGCAACTAGTGCATGTTAGTCGGTGGAACCGGTCTCACGTAAGCGTACGTGTAAGGTTGGTCCGGGCCGCTTCATCCCACAATACCACTGAAGCAAGAAAGGACTAGTAACGGCAAGAAAGTTGACAAATCTACGCCCACAACAAATTGTGTTCTACTCGCGCAAGAAGAACTACGCATAGACCTAGCTCATGATGCCACTGTTGGGGAACGTTGCAGAAAA
>NC_041383.1:722044970-722068740 GCF_002162155.2 Triticum dicoccoides
ACAAATCCCAGTCTTGATCCATGTCACCCAACAGACACTTTCGGAGATACCCGTAGTCTACCTTTATAGTCACCCAGTTACGTTGTGACGTTTGGCATACCCAAAGCACTCCTACGGTATCCGGGAGTTACATGATCTCATGGTCTAAGGAAAAGATACTTTGACATTGGAAAACTCTAGCAAACGAACTATACGATCTTGTGCTATGTTTAGGATTGGGTCTTGTCCATCACATCATTCTCCCAATGATGTGATCTCGTTATCAATGACATCCAGTGTCCATAGTCAGGAAACCATGACTATCTGTTGATCAACGAGCTAGTCAACTAGAGGCTCACTAGGGACATGTTGGTGTCTATTATTCACACATGTATTACGATTTCCGGATAACACAATTATAGCATGAATAAAGACAATTATCATGAACAAGGAAATATAATAATAATGCTTTTATTATTGCCTCTAGGGCATATTTCCAACAAATATGTGCATATAGATATGAAAATGAATTTCATACACATCTCATCCGATTTGAGACTTGGTGGAGATCCCCTATATATTGAGTCAAAGAAAGAAAGCATGCCAAATAAAATACATGAAGTAAACATGCATGCTCAAGACTTTCAAAACCTGAAACCTAAAGAGAAAGAAATGCCAAGTGAAAAGGATACCAAATGGAGAAATCATCACTTGGAAGATATCATTAAAGATACATCAAGGAATGAGATATCCATTGATACACACTAAACTAAAGATGTCAAACTCCCAAAGAGAGGATGGTTCCAAACAAATCAAGCTCTCAACAAAGTTTCATGATGGCACAAAGTACCAAAAATAAATGGCTTGCCTTCCACCAAAACACACTCGATAAGGATCACAAGAAGAGTGTTCTAAAGAAAATAGGATAGCTCCCCCACGAGTTGTGCATTATATAGGATTTGCATTTGAATACAAAATGCACAAGATGGGATCACTACTTTCACTATATCTAGAAAACACTAGACAAGAACAAGAAATAAACAAGATCCACAAGTGGTAGGGAAGACACCGGGAGTTGACACAAACCTTGGCAAGAGAAAAGGAAAAACAAAAGCCAAAGTAAAGATGATCAACAAATTCTACCACACATAAGTGACTACCAATTGTCAAAAGACAAGAAGTATTTGGAAATAATTCCCGGTGGTAGATAGCAAGGATGTCCAACATCATCTTCACAACAAACACAAGCAAATTGCAACTTGTAGAGCTAACATGCCACCTAGGAACAAGATAATCTACAATATCAATTCTAGGTGACAATATCTCAAATGTACACATTTTCTAGGCTTGTAATATGCACTTAGCATATTACTCCCCCATAATGTGATACCAATAAGAACTTAACAAGAGGCAATAAGAGGAACAAACAAGAGATAATTAATGGACTATCTAGAATTTGAATTTCTCATCAGAGATATACCACCTAACGACTAGATAATCTTGAAATGTCAATACTAGATGGTATTCCTCATGTACACACATTTATAGGATTGTGAGGTGCACAAAGAACATCACTCCCCCAAAATGGGATGTTCCATTAATCTCTCACACGAGCCAACTAGGAAACAAACAAGAAGCATAAAGGCTCAATGCACGACACACATGTACATGGTGTGCAAACCAACACCCGCATACTTGATTGCTCAAGATAAGAAAGTTGGAATCACAACATATACCAACACATGCAAGGAACAAAACCAAAACATGCAAGGGAGCAAGTAACTTTCAATGTAAGCAATTTTAAGTACAAGTTACCGCAAGGAGGCACATTGGATATAAGATATAAACTTGATGATTCAATTGACTTGGCTTGAGACAATAAGAGTGATGAAGTCCCCTTAATTCTTCATAATGTAGCCAAGTCTCCAATGCCCTCCAACAACACCTATTGATCAAGTTTGAGCTTGTTGGTCCCCAACCAAGTTGGGTCCTAAGAGGTTAGTCACAATAGGTTTGGCTACCCAAATAGTTCTTTGCTTGACACCACTTTGAGTACCAACAAACTTGGCAAACACATTGCCAACCTTATCCTTACCAAGAGAATAGATATCATCAATAATAATTGGGTTGGATAAGTTGCCACTAGTGCATGAAGAAGTGACGTGACCTTTCTCACGACATAAGTAGCAACGTCTACTCTTCACTTTCTTCTCACTTGATTTCTCAATTTGAGAAGCATTAACTTGAGTCTTCTTGGGAAGAGGCCTTTCTTCAACTTGATGTTGAGCATGAGATTGAACTTGTGCCCTCTTCCCTTGTTGCTTGACACTAATGGCCTTCTTCTTCAATGGGCAAGATCTAACATGATGCCCTTCTATTTTGCACTTGAAGCAAACAATCTTGGCCGAATTCTTGATTTGTTCTTGGCCCTTCTTTTTGTTAAACTTGGACTTCTTATTCTTATTGGAGTTGAATCCAAGTCCACCTTTGTCATTGGGGGATTTTTGCACACTCAAGATATTGTTGAGTGTGGATTTCCCTTCATGACACTTTTCCAAGTCTTTCTTCAAAGAAGTGACTTGGGCCTTGAGCTCTTTGATTTCCTCTACATGGTTAGTCTCAACACAAGTACTAGAGGAAGTATAAGCTTCATCGCTAGAGCAACAAGGCAAGGAAAGCAATTCATCACAAGATGTACCAACATTGTGAGTAGATGAATTACAAGGACTAGCACATGGCAATATACTATTTTGACTAGAAGTAGTGCTAGTATCCACATGAGGCTCACTAGATGTTACCTTAGCAATCATGGCCTCATGAGCTATCTTTAGCACACTATGGGATACTAGAAGATCATCATGAGAGCTTGAGAGCTTTTCATGACTTTCTTCCAATTTCCCATAATTGCAGGATAGCACCTCAAGTTGAGCCCGTAGCTCAACATTCTCCTTCAAAAAGGATGCTTCACAAGTAATAGAATTAGTAGCACAAGCATCATCATTAACAACAAGAGGAGAAGGCAACTTGGCAAGCTCTTTTAAGTAAGAAGCTTCAAGTTGAGCATGAGACTCGGTGAGTTTGATGAGCTCACCCTTGATGACCCTTGAGCCATTTTCGAGGTGCTCAAAATCCTCAAGGAGTCTAGCATGAGAAACTTCAAGCTTAGCATTTTTAATTTCAAAAACATTGGCCACCTTAAGAGCTCTATCAGTAGATTCCTTCACTCTAGACAATTCTAGAGCAAAAGTCTCCTCAAGAGATTCCTTGGTGGTTTGTTCAAGTTCAAGAGCTTGAGAGAGGTTCGCAATCTCATTAGTGTAATCACGCCCATGACCTTCCATTTTATCAATGGTGGCCTCATGCTCCCCTAGATGAGATTCCAACTCCTCAATGTATTTCTTGCCATCAATGGCAATGGACATTATTTCCATGAAGTTGGAACGAGCAAAGTTATTTTTATGAAGAGCTTTAAAAATCATTTCCCCCTTAGTTTTTAAGGAGTCAACATTATCATTCTCTTCATCATTATCCTCATCATCATTAGCATCAACATCATCATCAGGAGACATATTGGGGTACGAAGTAGGAGATACCTTTGACGCCTTAGCCATAAGGCAAAAAGCAATAGATGATGGTGTAGGATCCCTTGAGGCACCATTAAACACCATATCTTGTTCCATGAAGTGTTGGGTTTCCTCTACATTGTTAGCACAACAATTCGAGGAAATAGATGCATTTTTATCATGGCAACAAGACATAGCAAGCATATCATCATGAGATTTAGTCAAGCAATTTCTACATGATATGCAAGGACTATCAACGCAAGCATGTGAAACATTTGGAGTGCTCGAAGTGTTAAACCCCAAACAAGGAGCATTGCAATAATATAGTGATGAAGGATCATCTACAATAAGCATACTATCATCATTGCAATGACCAACACTACTCACCATATCATTACCTTGTGGCAAACCACATGTAGGTGAAGTAGAAGAAGTTGAGAAGACTATACGACCGGAGGTGGAGGGAGAACAATCATCCCCACAAATCTTGGACACACCATATTTATCTTTAAGCTTCGTCCACAACTCATGAGCATCTCGGAACGGCATGAGTTGAAATATAACTACATTGCTCAAAGCATCAAAAAGCACATTATAAGCTTGAGCATTGAGATAAGAGTTTTTCTCATCCTCTAAAGATAATCTTTGGGGATCCTTTGGAGGAGAAAAACCCATATCTACAATTCGCTCTAAATTTGGGTCCATGACCCTAAAGAGATTAAGCATGCGAATTACCCAAACATCAAAATTTGTGCCATCGAAACTAAGAGTGTCAGAGAATCCTAATCCTCTAGTCGACATATTTACTCTCTAGGCGGTAAAGCCTAATAAAGAGAGACGAGGCTCTGATACCAATTGAAAGATTGTGGATGTCGCCTAGAGGGGGGGTGAATAGGCGTTTTAAAATAATTATGGTTTAGGCTTGAACAAATGCGGAATAAACCTAGCGGTTAATTTGTCAAGCACAAAACCTAAAACAACTAGGCTCACCTATGTGCACCAACAACTTATGCTAAGCAATATAAGCAACTATATGATAGCAAGATATATGACAAAGAACAATATGGCTATCACAAAGTAAAGTGCATAAGTAAAGGGCTCGGGTAAAAGATAACCGAGGCACGCGGAGACGACGATGTGTCCCGAAGTTCACACCCTTGCGGATGCTAATCTCCGTTTGGAGCGGTGTGGAGGCACAATGCTCCCCAAGAAGCCACTAGGGCCACCGTAATCTCCTCACGCCCTCGCACAATGCAAGATGCCGTGATTCCACTAAGGGACCCTTGAGGGCGGTCACCGAACCCGTACAAATGGCAACCCTTGGGGGCGGTCACCTAACCCGTACACTTTGGCAACCCTTGGGGGCGGTCACCGGTACCCGTCAAATTGCTCGGGGCGATCTCCACAACCTAATTGGAGACCCTGACGCTTGCCCGGAGCTTTACACCACAATGATTGAGCTCCGAACACCACCAACCGTCTAGGGCGCCCAAGCACCCAAGATGAACAAGCTCAAGGGCACCAAGCACCCAAGAGTAATAAGCTTCTCAACTTGTAACTTCCACGTATCACGTGGAGAACTCAAACCGATGCACCAAATGCAATGGCAAGGGCACACGGAGTGCCCAAGTCCTTCTCTCCCAAATCCCACCAAAGCAACTAATGCTAGGGAGGAAAATGAGAGGAAAAACGAAAGAAGAACACGAAGAACTCCAAGATCTAGATCCAAGGGGTTCCCCTCACTTAGAGGAGAAAGTGATTGGTGGAAATGTGGATCTAGATCTCCTCTCTCTTTTCCCTCAAGAACTAGCAAGAATCATTGGAGGGATTGAGAGTTAGCAAGCTCGAAGAAGGTCAACAATGGGGGCAAAAACGAGCTCAAGAGATGGGGAACCATTAGGGAAGAAGACCCCCTTAAATAGGTCCCCACGAATCTGCCCGTTATGTGTAGAAACCTGTAGGACCGGTACAACCGGTGCACGAACCGGTACAACCGGCCAAAGCATAGGAAAAACCAACCTGGGAAAAGCTCTAAGCGGTACAACATCCTGGGGAACCGGTAGTACCGGTAGTACCGGTTAAACTGGTCAACAACTGCCCAAGAACCGCTCCAAAACAGAAACTAGTCCGGTGGTAGAGCGGTCCGGTACAACCTCCGGACCAATTCTGGAGCGGTACAACCGCTCCAAACACCGGTTGTACCGGTCAACCGATACAACCTCTCTATGGGGCGGTACAACCTCTCTATGTAAAACAGGCAATATCAAAACAGCCACAACTTTCGCATACGAGCTCCGAATTCGATGAAACCAAGTTTGTTGGAAAGCTAGCAACAAGGGCTAACACAATTTTGATAGAAATATCAATAAGAAGCAAATGAGAAAAGGCCCATAAGAAAAAGGTGAGAACCCTTCCTTGGATAAGACCGGTAAAACCTCCAACACCGAAAACATCATAGAAGACGCATGCGAACTCCGTTTTCGATGAACTCAAGCTTGTCATCAAGATGACCATAAGCTCTAAGACTCACAAAGAGAACCAAACAAGAACAAAGAAACATGATGCAAGGATGCAATGGTTTGAGCTCTCTACTAACGATACGATCAAGCTACCAACTTGAGAGCCCCCCTTGATAGTACGGCAAACGATCCTATAACCCGGTCTCCCAACTACCACCACGAGACCGGTAAAATAGAAAACCTATCAAGGGCAAACCTTTGCCTTGCACATGGTCCACTTGAGCTAGATGAAGACGATCTTGACTCCCTCAAGTTGGACCACCTTTCTTGATTGCGTTGGCTCGATGAAGACTAGATGATTGCTCCCCCATAGTCCACTATGGGTGAGCGACTCTTAGGCACATCTTCACAAGTCCATTGACACCACAATGGATGGCAAGATTCAAACTTGATTGCTCCCCATACTCCATTATGGGTGAGCCACTCTTCGTGTTGCTCCACTTGAACTTGCACACAACAAACTTGATGACTATCACCACTTGATGTCATCCTCCATGGGTTGTATGGGATCTTCCTCTTGACGCAAGACCATGGAAACATACCTAACCCTACAAAGAACTCTCACGTAGACCATGGGTTAGTACACAAAGCGTAATGAACAATGCTTACCATAGCATGGGAACACTTGGTCCCTCTCGGTACAACTTGTGTGCTTTGTGTGTTGATCAACTTGAATCACTCTCTGTACTTAGGCTAGATCAACCTTGAATCTTTCCAAATCTCTTCATTTGGATGATGTCTTGAAGGTAAACATGAATGATCACATAATCTTCTTCTTCAAGACATGCTTGCAATAAGCTCAACACTCACATGACCAATCTTTGGAAATTCCTTAATAGCACCTTGGTCAACTCATAAACTCCTTGAAACCAACACATGGACTTCAAGAAAAGCCTATGAACAAAACCTTCAAATATAACTCAAGGCAACCATTAGTCCATAGAGATTGTCATCAATTACCAAAACCAAACATGGGGGCATCGCATGTTCTTTCACCGGGGATGTTGTGGCACCATATGCCAAGGTACAGGCTCGTGTTAGAGCTGTCTGGGAAATGTGCAATCGGTCACACCGAGTTTGCCTGACCAACTCTCTGTTTAATCAGTTGTTGAAATCGGTCACACCGAGTTTATGCGATCGGTCTCACCGAGATAAGGTTTTGCCCTAGCCCTAGCACATCGGTCCCACCGAGTTGATCTTGCCGGCCCCACCGAGATTCCTAACATTCACATTTTGAACTAAATCGGTCTCACCAAGTTTCTCTATTCTGTCTGACCGAGTTGGGTCAAATGTGTGTAACGGTTGGATTTTGTGTGGGGCCTATATATACCCCTCCACCCCTTTCTCCATTTGTGACAGAGCCATCAGAACGTGCCTATACTTCCACTACTCATTTTCTGAGAGAGAACCACCTACTCATGTATTGAGACCAAGACATTCCAATCCAACCACAAGAATCTTGATATCTAGCCTTCCCCAAGTTGCTTTCCACCCAAATCATCTTTTCACCATAGCCAAATCTGTGAGAGAGAGTTGAGTGTTGGGAGACTATCATTTGAAGCACAAGAGCAAGGAGTTCGTCATCAACACACCATCTATTACCTTTTGAAGAGTGGTGTCTCCTAGATTGGTTAGGTGTCACTTGGGAGCCTCCGTCAAGATTATGGAGTTGAACCAAGGAGTTTGTAAGGGCAAGAAGATCGCCTACTTCGTGAAGATCTACCCAAGTGAGACAAGTCCTTCGTGGGCGATGGCCATGGTGGGATAGACAAGGTTGCCTCTTCGTAGACCCTTCGTGGGTGGAGCCCTCCGTGGACTCGCGCAAACGTTACCTTTCGTGGGTTAAAGTCTCCATCAACGTGGATGTACGATAGCACCACCTATCGAAACCACGCCGAAAATCTCCATGTCTTCATTGCGTTTGCACACTCCAATCATGTCCCTTTACTTTCTTGCAACTAGCATGTTTTACTATTCCGCTGCCTATACTCTTGCCATGCTTGCTTGAATTGTGTTGGGAATGTTTGAAATTGTGCTAATCTTCAAACTCAACTTGAAAATCATAAAAACTTCTACTTTTACTTGTTGAGGGTCTAATCACCCCCCCCCCTCTAGACACCTCTTCTCGATCCTTTCACCAGTCCACCCACATACCATATTATCAAAGTAGCGAACACAAATCAAACCAACATGATGAAAGTGACTAGATGAAATTCTCATGCGCCCTCAAGAATGCTTTGCTTATTATAAGAGATCGTTTTGGTCTGTCCTTTGCCACAAAAGGATTGGGCTACCTTGCTGCACTTTTGTTACTGTTACCATTAGTTGCTCGTTACAAATTATCTTACTACCAAACTATCTGGTACCCACAATTTCATTGCTTGCAGAAATTACCTTGCTGAAAAACTGCTTGTCATTTCCTTCTGCTTTTGGTTGGGTTCGTCACTCTTACTTATCGAAAGGACTATGATTGATCCACTATACTTGTGGATCATCAGGAAGCCATAAACTTAATGGCTGAAAACAATTACCTCCCCTAAAAAAAGTTACCTCATACTGTTAAGAAAAACAACACAAAAGTGCAGACCATTTTTTTACCCAACACATGGTAGGACTCAATACAATGTGAAACCTATTTCCGAATAATTCTTCGGTGTATAAGAAAAAGACAGGCCTTCTACCCAAGTTATTTCAATGCCCAACTTTGTTGACTTGGCATAGATGAATAATTTAACTATTTAAGAAATTTAAAATATGCTGATCAAGATATATTCTCACTAAAATATACATGTATATACAGTTGCTTATTTGCTCCACAAAAGTACAAAGAAATAGCCCCCATCGACATTCCAACATCATATGTCATCTCAAGTAGACCAACACACAGGGGTGGATCTAGGATTTGACCGCAACTGATATGTATCGCCTGCCGCGAGCGTTAAGGGTCCGATCGCCTACGCGCGTCCGCGACGGCGCGACCCGTTCAATCGACTATTGGGCGCTCATCGTGGCCTGTTTAGGAAACGTTTTCGGGAAGCTTTGTTGCCAGTTTTTGGAAGCTTCCGGAATGTTTTTTGTTGTTGTTTTTACTTGTTTTCAATTTCCTTTTTGGTTTTTATTTTTTCTGTTTCATTTTCCTTTTCTTCTCTTTTTTGTTTTTACTCAAAAGTTCAAAAAATGCTCGCATTTACTAAAAATATGTTCATGCTTTTAGAAATTTTTGTAATTTCAAAATTAGTTCTCAATTTCACAAAGTATTCATTTTTTTAAATGATCGCAATGTCAAAATTGTGTGTGATTTTAAAAAATTGTTCTCCGCATATTAAAAAAATATTCGTTGTATATTTCGTATATTAAATAACTGTTCAGGGTGTATTTTGTAAAAATGTGCACCATATTCAGAAAATGGTCAGTGTTTAAACAAAAAAGAAAATTGTTCATCGTATTTAAAAAATGGGCAGTGCATAATTGAAAATTGTTCACCATATATTTAAGAAGGTTCATTGTACTGCTCCGATCCATATTAACTATTTAAAAAGTTGTACCAAAATCAGCAAAAATTAATATGGATCAGAGGGAATATATAAATAATATATTCATCATAAATTAAATAATCGTTTACTCTGTATTTAAAATATTCACAGTATTTAAAAAAAAACTCCATGTGTAATCTAAAATTGTTCACGGGATATTACAAAAGATAATTGCATATAAAGAAAATGTTCATTGTATACTAAATAATTCTTCAATGGGTATTTTGTAAAAATAATCAGCTTTTCAAAAAAATGTTCAGTGTGTAATTGAAATTTTTGCACCATATATTTCTAAGAAATTCATTGTACCTAAATAAAATGTTAATCATATATTAAATAATTTCTCAGTGTGTATTTTGTAAAAACGTTCACCGTATTTAGAAAATGTTCTCTTTTTCCAAAATTTCTATATGCGTGAATATTTTTTCGAATTCATATATATTTTATTTTTTATTCACCTTTTTTAAGATTAAAAAATAAAAACACAAATCCATTAAAAAGGCAACGCACATGAGGGATTCGTGAGTGAGGAATGGCAGCAGCGCGAGCGATGCGAGGTCCCTAATGGGATGGCCTACTACGCTAGCGATCACGAGTGGGGTGCTGCCGCACGAGCGATGGGAGGCTTGTTGCTCGCTATATTTGACACATATCACTGCCGGGATTTGACCGATGTAACCACGGGCAACATCGCAATTTACATTTCTATATCGAAACACGTTACAAATAGTTAATAAATTTGAATAATATCATAATCTTTGACATATCAGTTTGAAATTTCCATGTGTACAAACAAAAATTTCAAATAAGATCTAACACTATAGCTGCGATGCCAGTGCGACACCGCAACGCTTGATATTGGGAGGTGTCTTTGCTTGTTAGTGGAAATGGGTTGGAGAAGGCTTTAGGTTATAGTTAGAGCTTTTGATGGATTGAGACATAATTCTTTATTTTTATGAGCTTCAATTTTGGAGTATTTAGGCTGTATTAAAATTAGTATAATGAATAGACATATGCACCAATGGATATACATTTTGGATCTTTCAGACTTAGGATCATGAATGCAATATCACGTCTATTGTGAAATAGAGCAGCGCGTCGCCTAAAGCTGTTGAGAAGCAGGCCTGCCCAGTAGCACATGACAGTTGAGAATAGTTCCAGTGTATTCGGTTGGGTCGGGGTTTTGCCGCAACGACTATTTATCGCTTTCAACGATTCGATAGGAAGTCTCGCGTCGAGATCTCCGGCCATTTTCGTGAACTGTTAAATAAAAAGAGAAAGAAAAGGGGAGCTTGAGGGATCAAACCCTGGTCGCAACAAAGAAAGGTAGCGCTACTAGCTACATTGCCACCATACATTTCGTGCTAACTAAACAGGCGCGCCCTACTTGAAGCGGGTCGAGCCGTTATTTCCCTTTTTTTGTCTTGGTTTTCTTTCTTTTCTCCATTTTTTTTCATTCTTTTTGCATTTGTTTCTTTGTTTTTTCTCTTTTTTTCCTTTGGATTATTTTGTTTCTTTTTTTATTTTTGTTTTTCAACAGAGCTTTTCTTTGTTTTTTGTTTGGTTTTTTCTTCTCCATTTTTTTTGCTTTTCTTTTCTCCATTTTTTGCTTTTCTCTTTTTTATGGTTGTTTTAATTTTTAATCTACATTTTCGTATAGGTCAAAACATTTTTATTAAGTGATCAACATTGTATACACATTCATCATTGTCCGAATGGTTATTCAACATTTTTCAAATACTTGTTAAACCTTTTAATACTTATTCAACATTTTTTAAATACTCATTCAACATTTTCAAAATACATGTTTGACATTTTTAATACTTATTCAACATTTTCAAATATTTTTGTTCAATATTTTTCAAATACTCGTTCCAAATTTTTTAATACTTAGTCAATATTTTTCAAATACTTTGTCAATATTTTTAATATTTATTCACAAACTTTAAATACTTGTTCAAATTTTTTAAAATATTCATTCAATATGTTTTAATGCTTATTCAACATTTTTCATATATATATATACATATTATATATATATATATATATATATATATATATATATATATATAAGGTAGAAAAATAAAACAAACATGGAGAACAGAAAACAGAAAGAAAAACAGGCCCTGCTCTCCCGCGCGGCTGGGCCGGCCCATCGAGGGCTGCCCCGATGCGAGGTTTGCCCCCCTCTCTCGCGTAGGTCGACAAATAGGGGAGCCCAGGTTTTGAATGGGTTTCTTTTCAATATAGTTTTTTTGCAGCAGCTTTGTTTTATGTCCGATTTCTGGTTTTTCTTCTAGTTTTGTCTCTACCCAACTTGTTTTGTTTCCCTGCTACTTTTCCTTTTATTTTATTTCCCCCTTTTATTTATTTTTTGTCTTTTTTGTTGTTGTCTTTGGTTTTACTTTTTTGCTTACCTTTTTTATGTTCTTTCATTTTACCTTATTTTCAGAATATAAACATTTTTCACAAATACGAACACGTTTTTATCAGCTATTCTCACTTTTTTCGAACATGTGAATAATTTTCCAAATACTTGTGTAAATTATTTATTGTGTACTAAATGTTTTTCGCTTTTTAAAAATGGTCATAGAGTTTTTAAAAATGTTTGGCATGTAATTAGAAATGTTGATCCCATATTTGATGTCATACTTACGTTTAAGAAAATGTTTTCATTTTAAAAATTGCTTACTTTGCCATGTATAAAGAAACTGTCCATCATGTATTTTCAAATAATGTTCATCCGTTTTTTGAAAAATATTAATCATCTATTTCAAAATTTATTTGCATTGTACCTAGAAACTTTTCATCTTGTACTAAAATAGGTTTTTCGTTTTGCTTGTCAAAAATATTCCCAGTGCTTTCTAAAAATTGTTCATAGTGTTATTAAAAGATGTAGGTCCTGTGCTTAAAAATATATTCATCATGTATTTTTTTGCATAGATTCAATCTTATATGATATATATGTGAACAATTCTTTCTGGGAATATGTTACCGTCTTTTCTTTTATTTTCCGTATTTTGCTTCCTTTTTATTTTCTTTTAGTTATTCACCCTTTCTATATTTTATCCTTTTTGTTTCTTTTTTATTTCTCACCTTTATTTTTATTCATATTATAAAAATGTTCATTGTTTTTCAGAAAATATTTTTCATGTATTTTTATAATGTTGATCATGTAATTCTAGAAATGTTTTGTGCGTATTGAAAAAATGCATCATAGGCATGCATGCCTCGGAGGAAGCAGCCTGCTTGGGCCATGGTGGTCATGTGGCAGCGGTTGTCACTGTCGCGGGGCCAATGCTAGGAAGGACGAGGTGGTGGTCGGACCGTGTTGTGGCGTTTACCAGTCAGGATTTGGATTTATGTTCTAACCGTATTTTGACAATGTTATTTTCTTGACGCATGAAGGAAGGTAGGAATATTGGAACCCAGTGCACTATTCTTAACTGATATGAATTGAATGGTGTGTTCTGTAGTTACCGGAACTAATGGTGGTAATTATAAGATGTTGTGATGTTTTGGAAACGTTCAAATTTCTATGTGATCGAATTGTAGAAGGTGGTAATATTTTGTTAGTACGACAGTCCAATATGGATTTTCGTTTCTTCTCCTTCGACAGTGGTGCCGCTTAGTCTCTCTCTAAAAATTCAAACTCCAAGTCTCCACCGAGGGCAACCGGCTGGAAATCTCAAGGCGTGTGGGTTATTTGATGTCCATATCTCTGGAGCAGAGCAGGAGAAAAATGTAAAGCCAGTGGCTGCGTATGATGCCAGGTATGTTAGGAATAAGCTAATCGTCTTCTTGAGATTTTTCAGGGAAATAAGGAGTTGTTTTCAGTGTAGGATTAGTGCAGGGCCGAGCCACAAAATCTAGGAACCCATGCCAAAATTTAAACTTTTTTTAGGGGAGCCAAATTTGAAAGTGGGGCCTACCTTTCAGTTGCGGAGCTACAAAGAAAAAGCTTTGGCAGGCTAAACTAAAGGAGAGCACCACAAATTTCAAAATGTAAACTGTATATACTAGTATTTCCTAGACATAGTAAATAATCGGTAACTTTTGTTCCATAGATTACAAGAAAAAAAATTCATTTTTGAAGCAACAAGGCCACCTCTTGCACGCCCAGGAAAAACAAAAGAGAATAGAGGGTTAAGGCAACTTTTGTACACTGAAATCACTTGATAAATGTCAGTAAAGAAAAACAGGGCATATACACTGGAATTTGGACAACATATAAACTGGAGTGTGGATAGCCTATGCAGTGAAACTAGAACATGTAAGCGCGCGTTGCTGCGCCCGCCATCTTGATAATATTATAATTATTTAAGATGACAAAGTGAACAGTTAAAAATGAACATATCATAGTGTGTCAATGTAGTCATATACTCCCTCCGTCCGAAAATACTTGTCATCAAAATAGATAAAAGAGGATGTATCTAGACGTATTTTATTTCTACATTCATCTCTTTTTATCCATTTTGATGACAAGTATTTTCGGACGAAGGCAGTAGCATATTTATTCAAAGTTGTAGGTATAATATGAGATGTTTGAACATATAGATAAATAAAGAGCAGATTGAGGCTGTCAATCCGAATCAGAGATACACATAAGTATTGAATTGGCTCCAATATCAAATCTGCTTGACTTTGATATTGACATTGAACCCGAATTATATTGTTTGGATGTGCACGAAATTGACACTTGGAATTCGCATAAGGGGTTCAATTCTGAAGCTTGTTTGGATGGTCATATACACTGGAACTGTTTATTTGTAATAGGATGAACATTGTATAGAAATTAGAAGGGATTAATTTTCTAGGGTTTCCTGAGATGGGGGCCTAGGGGATAGTGCCCATGGAGAAGCAGCAGCAGGCCAGCAGCCATGGGGGCGGGGAGAGATGCAGCCATCGCCATGGGAGGCAAGGCGGCGGCCGCCATAGTGCTTGTGCATCGGAGGCGGGGTGGGGGAGCGGGTTGTGAGCCTGCGCCGAAGGTGCCTGTGCGGGAATGAGAAACGCGGAGAGGCACACCTGTGGCGGAGGAAGAAGGAAGGAGAGTCACCCCCGCCGCTGGGGAGCTCGATGTGCGCAGCGCCGCCGCCCTTCATCTCCTCCTCCCGCGCGCTGCTTCTGCATTCTCCAGGAGTGTGGGCGAACGAACCGGTAAGTGGGGCGCTCGATCCCCGAATTCAGAGCGAAGTCGAGGTAGGAGCCTCTGATTTCGGGATAGTAGAAACGGGGAACGAAAGCAGGCCGACCAATATCTTGGGCCAATACCGAGCGTCAATTCCATGGCCATCCAAACAGAGATATTCGGGTTGTCTAATGCCAATGCCAAAATCTGGGCCGCAATATCAACATCCGAACGTGGTATAAGAGCGCTGGTTTAGTGGTCATATCGACTGCATACTCTAGAAATTAAGGTTTAAGGACAAAACATATTTTCAACAGTAAACCAATGATTTGGACCCGCATGAAAAAATTTGTAGAATCAGCACATAAATACCCAAAACTGGAACTGAGTACATACAGAGATTTGTATAGCAAAAACACAAATATAATTTCACCTCACGACTTGAGTCACACAGGCTCTGAAAAAAAATGCATGGCATATTCCTTTTCATTAGTTGTGGCCGCTAAAGAAATAAGATTACAAATTTCAATATCAAAAAAGGAAAGGACCAACACGGTGATACAGAGGAAAAATGTTGTGCTAGGTAGATGATGACGTACTCCTTCCGTCCGAAAATACATGTCATCAAAATGGACAAAAGGAAATATATGTAGAACTAAAATACATCTAGATACATCTCCTTTTATTCATTTTGATGACAAGTATTTCCGGATGGAGGAAGTACTTGTTAGCTCTGCAGTATTTAATTGTCCTGTTCTGGTTCTGTGATTCATATAGCGAAGGAGAGATGGAGTAATCGGGAGGCACAGTTGGCGGCCGCCCGCGCCGCCGCTGAGCAGACGAGGAGACGCATCGTGGGGATGGAGCGAACGCAGAGAACGGGCTGAGAGTTTCCTTCGCGGCTCGGTTGTAAATTTTGACTGGCCCAGTTAAGGAGATAACGTCTAGGTCAACCTGAGGAGTAGCGGCCCGATGGGCTGAGCGGGGGTTTGCTGGGGACGGAAGATCAGGAAATCTGGAACGTTGGTCAATGTGATTGGACGCCCGGTAAACTCAAATCGCTCTGGAGGCGCGTAGGTCGCTCAATCTTACTGTTTCTTAATTTTGGACATCAACACTGAATTTTATAAGCCCAAGTACATTGTATCTCTTATCCTTATCCTCCAACATTGCTTGGAGAGCAAGTGCGCCAACTAACTACATGAAAGTGTGTCTTTTTTGTTTCTCTCAAATGAAACAACAAATGGACCTGAAAGTTTGCAGGTCAACAAAACATTAGAATTACAATGCGTGATTTTTTTTTCAGATTTTCCCCTCTAGCATAAATATACAAAACTAGAAGGGTTGTGCGTGCTTTGCTGCACCGTTCATGTTGTTGGGTTTCTTAAAAAATTGATAACTCTGCTTCAAAATATAAGGTGCATTACTTTTTTGAAAAGTCAATCATTTTAAGTTTGATGAAAATTATAGAGAAATATATACAAATCCATACGGTATTTTTAGATTCATCACGAAATGATTTTCCATACTTTTTTGTTTATTATGGATGTCGATATTTTTGCTCTGAACTTGGTCAAAGTTAAGGAAATTTAACTTTTTGAAAAACTAATATCCCTTATATTTTATAACTGATGTAATTATTAATTTGGCGGGTGGGGAGATGGTAGAGTGTGTTTTATTTTTATTTATAATGCGGTGATTTGGTGGGTCTTTTGTGGTGTGATTTTGTGTTATCCGCTAACCAACCTATATTTATGTGGGAAATTTCTGTATCGGTTGCATGTACATTATTGATGCTACATTATTACATGGTGGCGCTTCTTTTTCTAGGTGATTGGAGGGTGCGCGGGATTGATATGTTTTTATAGGTCAGTTTGTGTTGATTTATTTGAAAAATTATTTGACAATGAAAATCGTAAACCAAACCAAAATTGAATACCCCAATTAAATGAAAGAGCTCCAAAATTTGGCAACACGGTGAATTAAAAAGAATTGAATGGGAGAGCTTGAGAAACTGTTGACCTGGTAAAAAAGGATGACCCAATTCAAAATTGTATACCTCGATTAGTTGTGAGGCCTTAAAAATTAGTAAGCATAGTGTATAGTATAAAATAATTGAATGATGGAGCTATGATAAATTATTAACCCAGTCAAAATCAGGTGACCCAATTCTAATCGGAGATCTCAATTGAATGTGGGCTCTTTACAACTGCTAGGGAGCTTAGTGTTATATAGGATGAGGAAAAAATTGAATAAAAAATTGGTTTTAAGTATTTATGGTGCATGGAAAAACCTGTAAGTTTCCCCCCACATAATAATTATAATATTTTGTTGTCTCGGAAAGTTTGAAATTTAGACAAGACTATCAAAAAGGCCCGTGCGTTGCAATGAGAGAAAAAAATACCACACACTCTTAATTTACAAAAAATGTTCTATAGTCTAAGAATTTGTAGCTATTTCTTAAATACATGAAGAGTTAAAAAGGTTGTTAAAAAGATACAGAATTTTTTAATCATAAAAGAGATTTTTTTTGTCTGAAACAAAACATTTTTTATGGTCTCATGTTGACGCAGGTACTTGCACCCCTATTTCATCACTATTTCTTACCATACATATCATAGGTATTGATCCCTGTTTCATCATTATTTATTTCTTATCTAACTTGTCTTTTATTTTACTTTTTGTCATGCATGCCTCCTTTTCACTTTTTTCATGCATGTCCTTTTTTTGTTTTCTTATATATAGGAGAATAGCGCAACATCTCATCTTCATCGGATCTCCTCTGCATTCTTTCTTTTATTTATTTTATAGCGGACATCCCATCTTTATTTGGTCCTTTTATTTCTTGTCATGCATGTCCTATTTATTGGTTTCTCTAACAAATTTATCTTCAATTTGATGTCCAATTTCAATTTTGCTGAGGTGTTCATTCTCAATCTGAATCAGTATCGGTATGAAAAAAGACAGATATAGATATAGATATAGACTAGCCAGCGCAATGGCGCATGTCCATATCATCAAGCGCTTCTACCGTATAGAAAAAATCCAACTGGTCGCCCGCCAAAAGAAAGCACTTTGGTCCCTTGCCATCACTTTCTCCGTGCCCACGTGAAGGAGAACCAATAAAAACATGGGGACCAGCTGCGGATTAGCATTCGACCAAAGAGTTGCAGAATGAATCCGAATAAGGCCCAGTTCTTTTGCCAGAATCTGGGGATTCTTCCAGAATCCAACCCTTACCCAGCTTCTTCCAGAATATTTGAGCCTCATTTGTTTTACAGTCCTATCTAGTTAGGGTCTAATTAGACAGGATTGTAAAACAAATGAGGCTCAAAGATTTTGAAAGAAGCTGGGTAGGAGTCGGATTCTAGGAGAATCCCCAGATTCTGGCAAAAAAACTGGGCCTAAAACTCGTCCATGCTGTCGGAGGTCGACAGAAAGCGTCAGTGAGACAGTGAGGAATGTTACTACGTCGTTTTCTTAGGGCATCTCCAGCCGTTGGCCCCCCAGGGGGCGTCTAAAAGCGCCGCCTGGGGGTGAGCCGGCGCAAAAAATGTCCCTGGGGGCGATTCGGTCCCCAGCCGTCGGCCCCCAGGCGCGTATAAAAAAAAAGAAAGACCGTTCGGCGAAGTTATGATAGAAAGTAGTTAAATTTTGGCTAAACATGGCAAATTTCGGCGAAATTCGCGCATTTTCATTACATTAACCTAATCTAAAAAAGAAAGGGGCTGAAGTTGTCGCCGCTATCGTCATCATCGGCCTTCTCCTCCTTGACGCGGGCGCCCCTGCTGGACCCGGCGTCGCCATGGCGGACTGACGGCGGCACGTCGTCGTCGTCGTCGCTGTCGCGTAGGACGACGACCCCGTCTTCATCGTGGCCGCGTCGGCGCTCCTCGAAACGGCGCAGGGCGGCGCGCTGGCGCTCCTTCACCTTCTCCCGGCGCGCCTTCTCCATCGCAATGGAGTCCTGGCGCGCCCATTCTAGAGCCGCGTCATCGTCGTCGAACTCCGCCTTCACCAGCGCCAGCCCCGGCTCCGTCTTCACCGGCGCCAACCCCGGCTCCGTCTTGGGCTTGATGAAGCGCGGAGGAGCCGACGAGGAGGAGGCGCGCCGGCCGCCCTCGTTGATGACGATGCCAGCGCTGCGAGCGCGCCGGCCGAGCGGTGACTCCGCCGCGGGCTCGGCCTTGACGCCGAGCAGGGCCGGAGTGCCGGAGGAGTGCGATGAGGATCGGGAGGAGGAAGAGGAGGAGGAGGACCCGAACCTCCTTGGCCCCATGGCCCGACGCATCGGTGCTGCGCCGGGGGGTACGCCAACGGCGGGTCGTTGCCGCCCTCAAGGTACGTGAGCACGCCCTCGAGTGTGCGGCCGGGGACGCCCGACCAGAGGTGGCGCCCCTCGCTGTTCTGCCGGCCGCCGACCACCGGCGCGCCGTTGGTGGACGCCAATCGCTGCTGCTGGCGGCGCTCGAAATACGCCGCCCAGGCCGCGTGGTTGTCGGCGGCGTACTGGGGGAGGGAGAGTTGGGCGTCGGTGAGGGACGCGCGCACGATCTTGACCTCCTCGGCGAAGTACTTCGGCTTCGCCACGGCGTCGGGCAACGGGGGAATGGGCACTCCCCCGGCGCTGAGTCTTCACCCCGTCGGCCCGGCGCGCATGTCCGGCGGCGCCGGGATGTTCGCCTGGAACAGGAGCCAGGACTCCTGTTCGCGGAGCAAACGGCGGCCGAAGCCGTTGGCCGCCGCCTCGTCTCCGGGGAAGCGTTCTGCCATGGCGACGGCGGGGCTGGGCGGGGCTGGGCGGCGGCGCTCGGGAGAGGCAGGGAGAGGGAGGGGCTGGACGGCGGCGGGGGCGGGGCTGATGTTGGCACAGGCGAGTGCAGGGCGCCGGCTTTTATAGCCGGGCCGCGCCCGTGTGTACGCGTGCGAGGGAGGAGAGGCGTCGGCGCGCCGCCCCGTGAAGCGCCGCCCGTGAGGAATCAATGGCAAGGCTGACCGGCGGCAGCCTTGCCATTGATTCCCCGCGGGAACCGAGGCCGTTGGGGGAAGACGAGGCGCCGAGTCACTGACGCGGCTGGCCCGCATCTTTTTCGCGCCAAAACAGCTCGCCCCGGCGCCCCCGGGCGCTCCCCAGCGCGCCGGGTTCGGGCTGGATCCACCGACGCTGTTTTTGGCCCAAGCCGGCGAAAATCGGGCTCCTGAGGGCGCGACTGGCCCATTTTTTCGGCGCCGACGCGAAAAAATTGCCTGGGGAGGCCTTCCTGGGAGCGCGGGTGAAGATGCCCTTAGCGCTCGCCGTTAAAACTTTGGATTCATCGCCGTGAGATGTGCAAACGATGCGTAGGGTACCATGTGCACAGTGCGACTACTGCCATGCATTTCATGCATGTCGCTAATCGATCAAGGCAGCTGGACAAATTGAAGGAAAACAGTGATCCCTGTTGCCACCGGCCGGCACTGTTGGGCCAATAGCAAACAGTAATGGTGATGTGGCCAAGTTAATGACTACACTTCGGTTAGCTGTTGTGCCTTAATTAAAGAGCCGGACGCGTAAAAATCCCATTCAGTTTGAGTAGACTCTAGTATTTCGGTCTTTCCCCCTTCACAAGCTTATCTCTATATATTTGTTTAACTCGGTTCCTTGTATACCCAGCCCTATGAAGTTCAACCTTCTCGCCATGCCCATTGCCCCCCACATCATTCTGCGCCCCTTTTGCATTAGCCCCGTTGGCCGCCGTCTTGGACGGCATGCCCGGTTCGGCTTCCGCGCGAGCTCCGCCGAGGCAGTTAACTGGGAGAAGAAGCAGGAGATCAGCAACACGAGGGATAAGAAAGCCGCGGAGGACACCGGGTTGAAGGCTCTGTATGATGATGGGTTCGGGAGCGTCACCATGAAGGATTACCTAGAGGCGGTTAGGAACATGCCCAAGGACGACGGCGGGCCACCTCGATGGTTCTGCCCCGTCGAGTGCGGCCGGCCGGTGGTTGCTAATCCACCTCTGCTGCTGTTTTTGCCAGGTTGGTCCAAGCGTTGTCATTAGTCAATGATAGTATATATCTATATCCATATGAGGTAAATACACCAGTGGTGCTTGAACTTGACACGGATGTGCAATTTAGTGCCTGAACTTGTAAAATACATTGAACTGGTTCCATAACTTGGCATGAACATGCATATACGGTTCAAATGACGTTTGTATACGTCCGCCATGCTGATGAGGCGCGTCAACATGGCATGGGACCCGCTGTCAGTGACTGGACAACGGAGACAAGGGTGTGTGGCCTGATTTTTTGTGGAAACTCCTCCGGAATTATTTTTCATACAATAAGGCCCTTACAGAGAAACTGCCAAATTTGCTGCTTCGTGATGATTCATAACCTTGCGCTATAATTAATTTCGTACTATAATTATAAAATACTAAAAGACTAGCGTTGTGGTGGTTAGAAAGGGCGACCTACCAGTCAAGTGTATGCTGGGCTAGCCAATAGACCACTTCACATTTGCTGCTTCATGATGATTCACAACCTTTATAAACTAGGCGGAACAACATAAATAAAATGATTTTTCTTGCGAAGAATAAATAAAAGGAATTTAATGAATCAACAAAAATAGTACCAACTATGTGACTCCAACATCCGACCAAAGCTTATAGACCAGGCACGGATGCCACTCCAACCAATGAGTTCTCTTGTATCGAAAGTACAAGTAATCTTTATGACTGCCTAACAAACATAATTTCAAAAGAATGCAAAAAATCTTCATGTCATTTAAAAAAATCACATGTTATTTTAAAACATACTCATTCGATTGAAAATATTTCTGAATGATAAACATGTTTATATGATTCAAATATTATTCGTATGAGGATCCGCAATCTAAGGGCGCACTAGGCTTGTATTTCTTTTTTTTAGAAAACACACAGTTTTTACATAAAGCATAAACACATTTATATACTACATGAATATTTTATTAAAAATGTGGAAATTTTAAAATTATATGAGAATTTATTTACATATATGAACGTTTGTAAAACTAATTTAATATTTTATTAAAATGCAAACTTTTTTCAAATTATAAGATATAATCTTAATTCATAATTTTATTATATGTATGTTTGTTAAATTATTGCATTGGTGTTTTATGAAATTATATGAAACTTTTAATGTAATTTGTTTTAAATATATGTCTATTGTTTGTAACACACGATTACAATTTATGTATTTTTTATAAAATTTTGAAATAAAAAAATAGACACGTCGAAAACTGAGCCACACTATGGCCTAGTTTAGCGAGAGGGTCTTGTTATGTTATAAACTTAAATTTATCATTTTTACCATTTGATGTCGTCAGTTGGAGTGGTATGTGCGTCAGCTATACAAACCCTGGTTGCAGGTTCAAATCAACAGGGCTATATTGCTGGAATAAATTTTTAATTTTATGTTGTTCAGCTTTATATATATATATAGTGTATGAATCCTTTTATGACGCTAAATTTGAGCCGGCCTACTGGCTAGCCACACTCACATGCGTGCGTCAGGTTGCTGTTTTGAACCCCATACCTGTTTTTAATTATTAATATATTTTTTAGTAGAGGGTTCTCCGGAGAAAAACCCAGGCCACACACCCTGTCCCTGACAGTGAGTCCCATGCCATGACGGCGCGACTCATCAGCATCGCGAACGTATACAAATGAGATTTGAACTGTATATGCACGTCTATGCCAAGTTACAGAACCAGTTCAATGTATTTTACAAGTTCAGGCATTAAAGTGCACATTCATGACAAGTTCAAGCACCAGTGGTGTATTTACCTCTATCCATATCTACCAATACCTTAACTAGATACATCCGTATTTAGACAAATCTAAGACAAAAATTTTGGGACGAAGGGAGTATAAAGAAGATATTGCTTAAAATTGTTCCAAAAGTTGTAAAATATTACCAACAATGTTCATTGAAAAATGTTTCACACAGAGGAGTATCACTGGGCCGGCCCATGCAGTCGGGACCTCATATACTGCGCTTTGCACGCTGCACAAGACGCAATGCGCCTGTTTGGGCCAGCCCATGTCCGGCGGCTTGTTTTTAAATTTTGCTTTTAATTTTCTATTTCTTATTTCCTTTTTATTTTTTTACTTTAAAAAATTTGGGACTTCAAAACAGTTCTTAAAATTAAAAAATATATTTTTTAAAAAAGTTTAATAAATCATAAAATGTTTGTGGATTTAAAAACTGTTCACGATTTCATAAAAAGTTTGCTTATTCAAACAAAATCCAATTTTTGAAAACAAATGTTTAGGAAATCAAAAAAATGTTCATGATTTTTTTAAAATTTCTTGTATTAAAATTTTTAATGAAATTGAGCAAAATTTCACCAATTGAAAAAAATGTTCATGAATGGACAAATATCCTAAAAATTTAAAAACTTTATATGACTTACAAAATAAGGTTCATCCATTCTAGAAATGTTCACTGATTCATTCATAAAATGTTCACTGATTCAAAAAATGATCATGCAATTAAATAATGTTCGCTAAATCAAAAAACTGTTTGTGAATTTCAAAAAAATAAGTTTCCACCAATTTCCAAAACAAGGTTCATCCATTCTAGAAATGTTCGCCGATTCAAGAAAATTGTTAAAAAAATGTTCATAATCTTTTTTAATAATTATTGCAAATAGTATAACATGTTCATGAATTCAAAAAATATTCCTGATTTCAGAAAATGTTCGAAAATTTGTAAAAGTGTTCATGAATATGAAAAATGTGCATGATTTCAAATATGTTCACGAGTTTAAAAAATGTTCATGATTTCACGAAATTGAGAGTGATAATATATCTCGGTGATGCAACAAAATGTGATCATGACCATTGGAGATCATGAATTTTGGTAGTACAATGGTAGTGGTGTCCAACTTCTGAATAATACGAACAACTCAAGTTCCAAACTGGCATCAATCAGCGAGACCGTACTTCTTTTGCCAGTCCTGCTCTTACATAAGGTTCACGCAGAAGATCAAGTTGGTGAGCTAGTCAAATGATATAT
>NC_041383.1:722069028-722078301 GCF_002162155.2 Triticum dicoccoides
ATAATTATTTGAATGTTATGGTTAGGATATTTATCTTGCCTTCCTTCTACCATCAGCCTAATATTGCTTTTTGTAATTGTGGGAACTGCAGGAACCGATGGTATTGGAATGGAACTCATTTTGCATCACAAATCTTTGGCCATGTTAGTGTTCTATTCCTACCATCCCTATATTACATTATCACCATGGGGTTTCAAAGTAAACCAATCTACCCTCAACTATTTGTGGGCTGGCGTTGCAGTGATTCTAGAGTAGACTATCTGCTCTTAATTACTCCCTTCGTCCCAATATATAATATTTTTTTAATTCCTTAAGATGATGTTTTGATCAATAACTATTATAATGTTATGTGGTATAACTGATACAAAATCATTTAAAAGATAAGAACATCAATTTTAGATCACATTAACAAAGTAATTATTGATCAAAGCTTTTATCTTAGCAAATAAACCGCAGCTTGCCTTTTGAGATAAGCAAATGTCAAGTCCCTCCTCTACCTGGTTCCGCAATGACCTATCAAAAAAAAGAGATTACACTATGCCTCATTTGGCCCACCACCACTTCTTACACCCACCATTATCTTGGACTTTTTCTACAAAAAACAATATATTGGACTTGGGATTTCATCTTGTAGCTCAATGACCAAAGCCACCCAACAATTTGAACTAGCATCGGATTCAATTGTAGCTTCTGACAGTTCTCCAACTCGTATTAAATGCCACCACACCCTAGAGTCTTGAACGACATTGACCCCAGAAGCATTATCGTTGACATTGCCAATCCTGCTGCAAATCATCTGGCAGATGTTTTGCCATTGGTTAAACCCGCCCTTCTGCTTGTGTGCAATGGTCTCTCGACCCCATTCAAAACTCAGGAAATCATCACCGTGATTAAACTGAGCTCCCCGGAGAGATTATTGATTCCTCCTCCTCTAATTCAACACAAAAAAGACCTCCAAATATCCATAGTATGATAATCAATCACAACAAGAAGACACCTAGATTTTGTGAACATGACTACATCCCTAGGAGCCTATTAACGGATGTTAAGCCCTACATATTATTGTGAACATGCTAACCATCGTCCCTAGCTAGTGTGATATATCGAGATAAGCAATCACAACAAGAAGACATCGAGATTTTGTGAACATGACTACACCCCTAGGAGCCTATCAACGGATGCTAAGCCCTACATATTATTGTGCACAAGATAACCATTGGCCCTAGTATTATATACCGAGATAAGGAATCACAACAACAAGACACTGAGACTCTGTGAACATGACTAAACCCCTAGGAGCCCATCAATGGATGCTATGCCCTACATGTTATTGTGCACACGCTAACCATCGGCATCTCTGGCTGCCCACAATGAGACTGCAAACCACCCTACCAACTGGCTTTGATCCCTGGTTTAATATTACAAATTTTGACTCCCTCGTGGTTTTTTTAAAGGGGGAACCCCTCATGATCACTCCATGACATATTCTCGTATATAGGACTCAATGTACACAATATTCAATTCCTAAACGTACCCCTATCCACATGTTACAGTTTCATGTTAAATACTACTACTTTCCTAGGTCAAACATATAAACTTACTTGTCTAATATTTAACATATTCTCCACCACCTAAAAGCCATATTTTCCAATGGAAAGAAGTATATACCAAGGTTTAATTGCATCAAATTTGGACTCCAACTCCAGCGAGTATTGCGAACTTGTTGAATTCATTTAAAAAAGTCACACTGAAACCCTACATGATTCATATCTTTAGTGAAGAGAGAGAGAGAGAGAGAGAGAGAGAGAGAGAGAGAGAATACTGATTGGTATTATTTTGCACTATTATTGCTTGCATACTCAAATTTAAAAAAGATCCTTAAAGCGAGGCATTAACATTCAATTTATTTTTCATTTTTTGGGCAGGGTATTTGAGGTGCGCAGCTTACACATACAAGTGCATGATCGTACGCCATTTGAAGGTACAAATAGGTTGCTTATATTCCAGAAGATATTATTTTCATTAGCTTGGTCTATGCTAATAGAGGCACTTCGTAGTTTTACCAAATAAATATGAGACACCAAACTGTAAGCAAGCGCAATAAATTTTTGAAACAAAGATACATGGTACCTCATGTTTATTTGCATTAAATTTAATTATTCTCGAGATACTTGTAATGTATCCATACTAATATAAAACATACGATTTCTTAGAATTCACAACCTCAAAGCCGTCCATCTAACTATAGTTTAATGACCCATGATTGAATAAAGTTGACCTCCTACAAACTGTATTATACACTAGCTCTCACAATATATCCTCCAACTCTTGCAAATCAGCATGAATTGTGACTTAATTAGGTTCCTCGATATATATATTTTCCATATTAGTTTGCTCTAGGCACACCGATAATAGAATGGTTTGATTGGATTTTATTGCTAAATTTTTATAAGACATTGCATATCATGCTTTTTCTGTGATTTTTATGATTGGCACTTCCTTTGTAAATAAATACAAGACGTTTTGGAGACTTAACACAAGTCTCTAAAACGTCTTATATTTATGAATAGAGGGAGTAATATATTATATATTTCAAACTATGACTAGCATCATCTGCTTTGCTATTTCCATCATTTTGATGAATTTATTTAAGTGATGGTTGTATTCTTATAGTATTTTATATGATTTCATAATATTTGTCGAAGCTTGAAAATTCAGTGGTGGGCAAATAGTCTATTTTCATAATACTTATCACATGGTTTTTTCTTTTATGTTGTTTACTACTGGCTGCTCCACACAACATGTTGTAGTCTCCCCCCTACTTTCTTTGTTTCTTCCGACCATTTGGGTCGCGCTGTAACTGGTTTCCTCCCTCTATTATTCAATGAAAATCAGCGTTGATTACCTTTTAGTAAAAACAACCTTCTCGGTCTAACGTACCCCTCATAACCAATATACTGTTGAGTTTATTCAAATATGTTGCACGTGCACGGGTGCCAGTGTCTTCCACATTGTCACTTCTATATTGTGGCACTTAAACACTAGTGACAGGAACCACCTTCCGAAGATTTAGTGATAGATGTTGAGTTTAAATGCATATAGGGCTACTACAAATTGTGGAAGAATGTATCAAATATGAGAAAGCTTTGTCACCAAACAGACCAATATTTGTAATTGGAGATTCTCTTGGTGGATGCTTGGCACTTCCGGTGGTAGCTCGCAGTCCAAACAGTGATTTGGTTCTTGTACTAGTAAATCCAGGTATGTGAATGTTTTATCTCAGATTTAAGCTGAGAGAGTACTGGCATTTGAAGTTGTAATATAATTTAGTTTGTTCTTTCAGCAATGTCATGTGCCAAAACTACCGTACAAGCAAAGTTGCCTCTTTTGGAACTAATGCCAAGCAACCTTTCAATTATACATCCGCACCTTCTAAGATGTTTGATTGGTAAATTTCTCAACTAACTATTACATCATTTTTGTAGGTAGACTATAATAGTTAGGATGGAGTGAATATTTTCAACCTTTAAACTTGGTATATCAAATGATATTAAATTTAGAATAGCTTCCTCTTTTTCTCCACCATTGTGGCCTTATAACAACGTTACCCCATTTACATTTGTATACCAAGTGATCGACCTACCACTCTGGTAGGTTGTTGACCACTTCATACCTCATTGACTAGATCCGAGAAGAACTTCCCCTACTTTCTCTTCATTCTAACTACAAGATTTATTGAGAGATATGAGAGAGAAATCCACCTAAGGAAGATCCGTTCATTCTCTTTCTCTCTCTTGACCAAGCAATCTATTGAAGCAAGTCTCGTGCTTTGCCCATCGATCTTATTACTATTGGAGGTTGGAGACTCCTAGGCAGTAGGAGTCTTCGACGAGGAACCAAATTATGACTTACCTCTGAAGTTTGTAAAGAATTGGAAGCGGCCCAAGGTCTACCACTAGTGGCTGGGGAATTGCCTTTGTGGTGAAATCTCATGGAGAAGAAGTTGGGACTTTGTGGTGTTGGTTTCCTTTGTGAATTCACACCTCTCTTCAATGGTTCATAGCTCCCATTCAAGGAAGTAGACATTGGGATACATTTTCTTCTTTGAGTGTCTTCGGTTATCCCTAGCTCTTCCATTTGTTTATTACTTTGGCCCCTTGAATTTGCAAGCATCATATAGGTTGTTAACTAACCATAACATCGTTACGCTCACTTTATATTAAGCAAAGCCTAAACTTGTTAAGAAAATGAACAAATTTGTAGAGAGATATTCACCTTGTGTAGATCCATCTTGATCCTTTCAGCTTGTTTGTCTAGTCAACTATCATGTTGTCCTAGGTGGTGGATCTAGCTAGCATTTCAATTAAAAGATGTCATAACTAAGGGTTAAACTATGGAAAAAGTTTAAATGGGGTAAATGCGATCACAAGATCACAATTAACTATAAAAAATAGTAATTTAATCTAAATCTTATTGAAAGTGGATGGTTTTGAAGATAACATTACTTCATGCTTGTTCGTTGAGTCCTTAAGAAAGAGTGGGTGCTTATGTTGTAATGAATGTTCTATGTTGTGGATTTACCATGTCACATAGGTTTCAAAATGTTTTCATAAACGGTCATTTGAGTAATCTTCTTTCAAAGTCTTTCTCGAAAATATAAGTAGGGTTACATAGCCATTTGTGAAAAGTTTGCAAGATACATTTCATGACCAAGAAACTATGTATCACATATGGATTTTCCACGAAAACCTAACTGTGATGACTTATTCATTAAAGGTTAATGCATAATAACCATATATGATACTTATCACATGTCTAATGACATAAAACAAAATAAGCATTATTTTTTATAGAACTCTAGAGTGTGCTGATTTATCTTGTTTTAGAGCTAGTTAGAAAAGTACTAGCCATTACCTCTAGAAAATAACATATCAACATCATAAGTGCAGTAGATGCATGCTACTTGTGAGCTACGTTGGGATTTTCCCCGAAGAGGAAGGGTGAAGCAATATAGTAGCAGAGAAGCATTTCCCTTATTGAGAACCAAGGTTATCGAACCGATAGGAGAACCACACAAATCCTCGTACTACACACACAAAAGCAAATACTTGCACCCAACGCAGGCAAGAGGGTTGTCAATCCCCTTGAACTTGTTACTTGCAAGGATTAATACTGATAGTGGTAGATTGATAAAAAACTAAAAAAATAAAATTGCAGTAAGGTATTTTTTGTTTTTGTAATATGATTAAATTGACCCTGGGGCTATAGTTTTCACTACATGTTTCTCTCTTGAAACAATAACACATGGTGGATAAACAAATTACTGTTGGGAAATTGATAGAAAAGCGCATAGTTATGATGTTACTCATGGCAACGATCACATATATAGGCATCACGTCCATGACAAGTAGACTGACTCCTGCCTGCATCTACTACTACTACTCCACCAGCCGGTCACTATTGAGCATGCATCTATGGTATTAAATTCATGACAAACAGAGTAATGCCTTAAGCACGATGACATGCTGTAGACAAAGTAAACCCAATCAATATGAATAAACCCCATCATTTTACCCTTAATGACAACAATACAGATACGTGCCTCGCTAATCCTTCTGTCACTGGGTGAGGACACTGCAAGATTGAACCCATTACAAAACACCTTTCCCACTGAAGATAAATCAATCTAGTTGGCGAAACCAAACGGATAGATCGGAGAGAAATACAAAGCTACGATAATCATGCATAATAAAGTTAATAAAATACTCAATTACTTTCAATGAATAATATGATCATAAACCCATAATTCATTCTATCCCAACAAACACATCGCAAAAGAAGATTACATCGGTAGAACTCCAGGAAGAATGAGGAGAATATGATATTGAAGATCAAAGAGACAGAAAAAACCATCTAGCTACTAGCTATGGACTCGTAGGTTGGTGGTGAACTACTCACACATCATCGGTAGGGAAGCAAGGTTGATGTAGAAGCCCTCTGTCAGAGTACCGAAAATGGCCTCTAGATGGGATCGTGAAGCTTGCTACAGCGAAAAAAGTGTTTCGGGTGGCTCTCTTTCGGTTTGGGAATATTTGAGAATTTATAGAGGTGAAATTAGCTCAAACAAAGTTGTGTGGGAGTCACGAGCTCAGGGGGCGCGCCTACCCCCTGGGGTGTGCCCTCTGAGCTCATGGCCCTCCCGTAAGGCTTCTGGCCTCCTCCCGAACCTTCTAGGGTCCCTTCTAGTCCAGAAAAAAATCACCGTAAAATTTCATCGTGTTTGGACTTTGTTTGCTATTGATTTTCTGAAAATCCAAAAACAAGGAAAAAAACAGGAACTGACACTGAGCACTAGGTTAATAGGTCAGTCAAAAAATGATATAAAATAGCATATAAAGCATCCAAGATTGACAGTACAATGTCATGAAACAATTAAAATTATAGATACGTTGGAGATGTATCAATGCACAATTCACGTCACAATTTTTAATTTAACTTATTCACAATATTAATTCAATTAACATTTTCCACATAAAAAATCCACTTAACCAAATCAATTATACCAATTTATCAACTTTGATTTGATCTACCACTCAGCCAAGGTGCGCAACAAGGCATCTGACCTGCTGGTACAAGGGGCTCCCGATCTCCTCCCTCCTTGAGCCACCGCCATCCATGTTCTCGACCCTCGATCTCCTCTTTCATGATCTCCTCCCTCCCAGTCCCCTCCCTCCTGATCCCTTCCCCCTGATCTGATCTAGGGCTTTGAGTCAATGCCACCCCTCTCCTCACCGCTGCCGAAGCTCCATGAGGCAAAGCCCAGGCGGAGGATGATGGAGGTGGCGGGGCCTTCCTCCGTTGGGGCTCCGGGATGCGGTTGCGATGGAGATCTGCACGGTTGTCCTGGACACGTGCATCGTCTGGCGTCGGCGGTGCAGCAGTGAGGGACCATCCGCCGTTGATGGCTCACCCAGGCGGGGCAGCGGTTCTGAGCAGTGGTGCGGCTCCGGTCGTGTGGGTTCCCAGCAGCAGACGTCACCCATGGGCGTGCTGGATGAAGGAGGAGATCAATCTGGTGGTCCAGTCGGGAATGGGCATGAATTTGTCAGCGAAATATTGGTTTGGCCTCGGCCAAAACCGTCAACGGCGACGCCCAAGGGCGTCCTTACCTTGTCCGAGGCGTTGTGGGGCCATTCGCGTTCCCTGTGTGCCCAAGGGGAAACCCTAGTTTCAAGCTTTCCGAATCGAATGATGGTGATGTTCCTGCATTGTCACCCCATGGGGGCATCATCTTCGGGATTGTACACTGGCTGGAGGGACAAGTGCTTGGCTTGGTGGCTGAGCGCAGGTCTCTGTATGCTTCTCGTGCGATGACCAAGGTGGAGTGGCATGCCATCTACAGTCTTGACGACAACGAGTATTGGCAGCAAGGTGCAGCGGTGTCTCGACGTTGGATACCGTTCGATGGGCGCGGAGGAGAGAGGTGTTGTTTGGCGTTGTGTTGGCATCGATGGCAGAAGGGTCTAGCAAGATTAGTGCATTGATTGATCCTGAATATGTGACTTCTGAAGAAGGCGGCGACGGATTCTACAACATGCACAAGTGGTGCACGTTTAGGGTCTGCTAGACCGGTTGGTGCTCCCGGCTAGCTGGCAGGTGGCTTGGTGATGCCACCGGATTTCTTGGTGTGCGTGACACGCGGTCAGGGCACATCATCAATCTTGTAGGTAGGGCGACAATTTTTGCCAGGAAGGTGGCTATGGGTTGATCTATGTATTTATTTTGTAAGACCTTGTTGAATAATGCAATAAAGATGGTTGTGTGCATAAATCAACTTTGACTTAATTTTCTATAAATGGTTGAACCTAGATATGGGGTTCTACATCGATCCACTCCCCCAACTAAGCGAGATATGTCAGTTCTGTTTAAAACAATACTTCACTAATAATTCAAGATAGTGCAATGTGGGTTGCCTTTTTTCTATTCCGACTCTTGATTTTTCCTGTACTTCTCCAAGCAAAGTCTAGGATACATCACATATATGAACCACTGATGGATTATCCACACGTGTGTGTGCTACTTCACCTGCGGTTTCTCCTATGAACCATTGGTGATACTTGTGTACCAATCCAAATGAGTGAGGGCCATTCATATGATTCCACTTGTGAAACTACATTGTGATGCTTTTTCTTTTATGATTTTCAGAAACTTTTTGTGATGAACTGCCTAATATAAGTGTTTTCTAGGAGTGATCCATCCTTTATTGCAAGGGTACTCCATGAATGAAATCAACATGTTCCTTGAATAAACATACAATGATTACAGTGAAATAAATAAATGCAATTGTGTGAAGAACCATTAGTACCTAATATTTTAGGGAGACTATTACTCGTCATTATATGAGCCAGTATAGTACATGTTTTAATGTACAATTTTTTTGAAATGAATTTAATATATTTCTTAATTTTGCCTACCTACGTTGGTCAATATTAGAAATCAGGGTCTTCCTGATATATCATTTGTTTGGTGAAATAGGTGAACCCCTTAAGATGGCCATGGTGAGCATTGAAAATGACCCTTCTCTTCAAGGGGCTCTGCCAATGTTTTCACAAACTCTTAGCTCTATGCTAACTTTAACTTCTGTAAGTTATCACTCCTTCTCCATTTTCTATCACCTTCAGTTCTGTGCAAATGTATGTGTTTACAGTTTAGAACAATATTTAGCATTTAGCAACAGTCTTCATCACTAACAACCAAAAAATTCAACAAAGTATTCTCAACTCTGAAGTCCAATTACATGGTCTAAATAGGTAATGAAAGATGATACAAGGCGGATAATTCCCATTCGTTTGCCTTACTTTTGGATTGAGAGCGCAACAATAGTAGATCATCTTTGTTTTGCAGTTTATGCATCCTTGCCACTTTTTAGGAAATTGGACATATCATAGAAATGGATACTGTTGTGTGGAGGCTCAAGCTTCTTAAGTCAGGTGCAGCCTATGCCAACTCTCGTCTTCATGCAGTACAAGCGGAAGTTCTGCTTCTTGCCAGGTGCTTTTTTTTCATATAAGTGTATCAAGCATTCAATTGATCAATTGATTCATATTCCTTGTTGAGTCGCAACCTTTACAAATTTGTTCTCACACTCCAATATATTTGGGTTTTAGTGGCAATGAGAACCTTCCGCCAAGTGGAGAAGCAGATCGACTGTTTAAGACGCTGAAAAATTGCAAAGTTAGATACTTTAGGAACCGGGGTCACACACTACTAATG
>NC_041383.1:722078663-722092163 GCF_002162155.2 Triticum dicoccoides
ATCATGCTCCACGATGACTTTGTTTTCACTTGATCTGTTGATGTTAATTCCTAATTCTCTTGAAAAACAACGAACTACTCTACCTTGGCTTTCAGTACGACTTGTACAATAATGCTCACAGTTCAATGTCTTTACACAGGAGCAAGATTTTAATCTGCTAACTGTCATAAAAGGGGTCAACATGTATCGCCAAGGCAAAAAACGGGACATTGTGACCGATTTCCTTCCACCTACATTTGCTGAGTTCAAGAAATCAACTGAAGATTTCAAGTATGTATTTAATCTCTCAAAGATGCACTCTACCATGGCAGGGTATTTATCTAGGATAACAGGTTGATTTGCTGAAACTCTTCTTCAGACAACTCAATGAATTACTAAGCCCAGTTATGTTGTCTACTCTGGAGACTGGAAAAATTGTTCGTGGACTCACCGGTATTCCTGACAAAGGTCCTATCCTGTTTGTGGGTCATCACCAACTCCTAGGGATAGAGGTACCTTCACTTTTTCAAGGGTTCTTGAAAGAGAAGAAAATAACTATCCGAGCATTGTCCAACCCAGTATTTTTTGTTGGAAACAATTGGGCTTTGCGTCAGGAGTTGTCTCTATTCGATGTAGTATCCGTATATGGCGGAGTACCAGTCAGTCCAATCAATATGTATAAGTTACTTGAGAAAAATGAATCCGTTCTCCTCTATCCAGGCGGTGCGCGGGAAGTTCTGCATCGAAAGGTGTACTTGAACAAAACATTTTTTTTTGTATTTGTACACATGATTTCATGTTCTCTCCCACCATGAATATCAATTGTCCCCCAGATGTACTTATTATGTCTGAACTGACTAGGGTGAAGGCTACCGGTGTTTTTGGTCAGATAAACAAGAATTTATAAGAATGGCTGCCAGATTTGGAGTTACTATCATACCATTTGGTTGTGTCGGAGAAGATGACATTTTGGAGGTATTATTATGTGCCTTTGTACTGAATCAACTCAAGGAACATGGTGTTGGTATTCACAAAAAAGGGGAATGTGTTGTTGGTACTTTTATTTACCCTGATTTAGTTTACTAATTTCATTCATTCTGATGCAGAGGCCGGGGGATAACCTCCTTTTCAATTTTTTTTACTAATTTCATGACTTATGCATTGTAACAGAATATTATTCCACAAATTAATCTTCCTTTTCTAAGAGAGAACGTATTTGCTAATTATTTGTTCCTTCTGCAGATAGCTATAGATTACAATGATCAAAAGAACATCCCTTATCTCAGAGACTGGATAAAATCATTCAATGCAGATCTTCCAAGTGTAAGGTCAGACATCTATCTTCCTAACTAGTTTCCCTTGGATCAAAAGGAAAAAATAACCAAGTATTTTCCGTCACAAAATTATTTGATCAACACAAGCCATGCTCCAACTTTATTTCAGAGATACTGTGATTGGGGAGGATGGGAACCAGGTCTTGCATCTCCCTGTCGTTCTCCCTAAAATACCAGGTCGCTTGTACTTCCTGTTTGGCAAGCCAATCGAGACGAAAGGAATGGACAATCTCCTGATGGACAAGAAACTAGCAAACGATCTCTATCTACACACAAAATCTGAAGTGGGGAACTTAGTGTCTTATCTTAAGAGGAAGAGAGAAGAAGATCCTTACCGAAGTATAATGCGTCGCACTTTGTACCGGGCCATTTTGGGTGCTTCAGCTCAAGTCCCTACTTTCAAGCCCTGAAAACAGGATGTGGATGTACTTTTGTTGTATGGTTATTTTTCTGTATGGAAAATCTTGTAGAGTACTACTCCCTCCGTCCCATAATGTAAGACGTTTTTTGACACTAGTGTAGTGTCAAAAATCATCTTACATTATGGGACGGACTAGTGTCAAAAAACGTCTTACATTATGGGATGGAGGGAGTACTTTATATACATGTTTATTAGTTCTAGGCAAAATGTCCAACATTACTCTTGTACCTCAGAATATATAGTTTGGAACGGGAGAACACGTATAGCACCATTCACTTGTCAGACTTGCATGTGTGTGTTTGTAAGGACAGATAGTGCTTAATATATGGCTTATTCACAAAAAATATGACTTGCACTGGGGTTGATGGAGTCATGGAGAGAATATAAGCAGTACAAAGATGGATCACAATGTGCAGGAACCGCATATAATCAACCTGTTTTAAGAAAATCAGGAGTCTGACCAAGATTAATCTGAGGGATTTGTATAGCAGCTGATCCGCCATAATCTACCAGCTATTTTTCTGTTATATTTTTTTGAGGATCATTTTTCTGTTTTATATAAGAATATCCTGTATGTGGAGTGCTGATATATATCGCTTCAAGCGAGCTCTGGGGGAAACGCCTACAATCCGGCTATATGGGCCAGGCCCAAAGCTCGATGGGAAGCGCGTGCCTCTCCCAGGGAACCACGCAGTTTTTTTTTCTTTTATTATGAGCAATGCACACATCGTTTTTTATTTTCTTCCCTCTCTGTCTCCTTCGGTTTGGTTTTTCACTTTCTTTTCTGATTTTTTTGAAAAACCAAACCAGAAAATTTAAAAATGTTCACTATTTCTTCTTAAATCTTGAATTTGTGAAAATGTTCAATAATTTCTAATATGTTCAC
The DNA here is from genome assembly GCF_002162155.2 of Triticum dicoccoides. Lineage (NCBI taxonomy): Eukaryota > Viridiplantae > Streptophyta > Magnoliopsida > Poales > Poaceae > Triticum > Triticum dicoccoides. The sequence goes on from NC_041383.1 coordinate 722,081,284, forward strand.
GGAATTGAAAAATGTTCATGAATTCGAAAACAATTCTAAAATTTGAATAATCTTCACGAATTTTAAAAATATGTTCTTGAATATAAAATCGTGAATTTTTTAAAATGTTCATGGATAGAAAAAAACCATGAATTTGAAAAATATTCACAAATTAACCAGATAAAGGAAAATAGAAAATCAAAAATGAAAGAGATATAGGAAAAACTGGTGAGGAAAACAGAAAAATAAGAAAGAAAAAAAACTTTTGGAACCCTGGAAGGTTTCAAAGCCTCCAAAAATCGGCTGGCGGTTCACGCCCAGTAGTGCGTAATAGGTTGGCCAAACAAACAGTGCATCTTAGGCCTTTTGACCATTAAGAAGAAACGGAAGGGTTGAGGACAACAACTGAGTGCGTCGCCGCGTGGAGTCGCGCACCGCCAATGTGACATCTCGGAGGAAGCAGCCGACTCATGTCCTAGTTGTCTAGTTGCATTACCGTCATTGTCGTGGAGCCAATGCAAGTAAGGATGAGATGGCGGAAAGTTATCTTGTACTCCCGAGCTCAAATGCTCCGTGAACAATAGAACAATAAAAATTCAAAAAAATCAGAATTATTTTTATGAAAAACTTTTTTTTGCGTTAAGGAGGGAAAGAGTAGTTACACAAGATGAACCCAGGATCAACTGGGTTAGCAACTAAGGCAGAGTACAAAACAGAAATTGAAAGCAAACCACTTAAGAAACAAAGGCTGCTGCCACTCCATCTGTCTCAGGTTCATGTATTCAACTGAGGTCATAACTTGCCCCCTCTCATTTGCCATCCAAACATGATCCAAAGAAAAGAAAAAACGCTTCAGCACTTAACAACAGTATTGCACGGGCTTTCAACGCAGTTTCAGAGATAACCATTTTCATCAGTCATTAAACAATACAAACAACAGCTTTTCAGCATTCATTCTGTTAGAAGTATAAATGTAGAGATAAGGAGAGATAGAGATAAACTTAGTTTAAACACATAATATCTTGCTTTGTATTCCAAACCTCTACCCCTCGTGTACTTTTATATATACCCCTACGAGGGTTAGATCAATATAACACAAATATTCAGCCATCCAATAGTTTTCACATGGTATTAGAGCGGTTAGTCTCACGACGCCGATCCTAAAACCTTTCACATCTTCCGCAGCGCGCCGCCTCCGGGGAGATTAATCTTCTCTCCCCGGGGGTGCGGCATTCGGTCAATCAAAGATTCGACCGATTTGGTAGATTAGATCAATTCCAATTTGCGAAATTCTAGTAGATTGATTCGCCTTTCTTTTAGACACCAATAAATCCATCAACCCTCAAAATCCGGTTGAGAAAATTGCATAGAAATCCATCACTTCATGCAGTGTGCGCGGCTTCTATACGGCGGCGATTCAAGGCGGCGCTCCCTCGACGCCAACGGAGACGGCTATGCGTGGCGCTCTTCTCATCGACCAAGATCGACCAGCAACCCTCGCGCGGACCAGGCATGGCGAGCCTGCCGCGAAGGCGGATGCACAGACTCGCAGAACTCCATCAACAGATGCACACGCAGCCTCTCACAACGTGGGATACGAAGCAACCAGCAGTCCGAGGTACGTGCATGCACTCAGATGAAGCTTCAGTCACGTCTCCGCGTACGCGTCTGCGGACGCACGAACTTGAAGCTCCGGCGGCTTGGATCGATCGGATCTCCGATCGTCGGCCGTGCCTACGGTTGTACACGGATCATCTTCTTCTGGTACGCGGATAACATCAACCCGACCTGCAACTACATCGACACCATCACCAATCAAACGACTACGCCGAGCCCTCCTGCACCTGCATCGACCGCCGCCACCGATCTGTGCACGGCTACACCGACGCCCTTGCATCGAGCCGAACGACATCAAGTTGTACGATTACGCCAGGCTACTTCTTCGACACGACACGGCATCGACACCTCGTCGCCGCGAGGGACGCCTTCAAGCGACACATCGTCGACGCGCCGCCGTGATGCCATAGCTCACACTTCATCGCCAAGGTCTTCATCAATGTGGTCTTCATCAACATTTTCGTCGACACACCGCCGCTGCCTTGTCCACAACATGGAAACCTAGCGTCCTCTGACAGACTTTCTGCAAGACGCGACTCTGACGACTGCAATGACCGCGTCATCCACGACAGCACGACTGCATCGACACAGCGTCACTACAGTGGCGACCCTACACGGCCACACGGTTCTGGCAAAACCGATGTGTGCTTGATGGGCTTCCTCCGGTCTTGGCAAAACCGGTGGACTCATCGCCGACAACACCCTCTGACATCCGCAAGGTGCATCATCCACGTCTGCAGTTCTGTCATAGCGCATTTTTTTGCGCCTCCGGCTTTGTGCGGTTTCATCATCCACGACGACCACACCATCGACCACAACTACCTCGACCACGGCTACATCGACATCGACACACACGACCACGTCTACAACAACACATCGGCAACAACTCCAGTCAACAGCGTCCGCGTCGTCACCAGCATCCACGCCACTCCCGCTGTGACTGTGGGAGGGAATAGAGGAGAGACAAGGAAGGCACCAGAATGGGACGTAGTCACCGCCCTAGGTGTCGACCCATCAGAGACGTAGTGATGATGGCGCAGCGGAAAAGACGACGGAAGCACAAGACTTCAAATTCAGTCGTAATCATCCGCTTCACTCCCACTACGACTGAGGGGGAATGTTAGAAGTATAAACGTAGAGATAAGGAGAGATAGAGATAAACTTAGTTTAAACACATAATATCTTGCCTTGTACTCCAAACCTCTACCCCTCGTGTACTTCTATATATACCCCTACGAGGGTTAGATCAATATAACACAAATATTCAGCCATCCAATAGTTTTCACACATTCAACAACACAAACAACTGCCATATATGTTGTATGAATTTGCATACGTTAAAACTGACACTTAATATGGTATAGCTATCACCATTCATCACTTCACATTGAAAAAAATAGCAGTCCAGGTATGCCGTACCAAATCATTAATTCTTAAATTCAGACAACCCATTCATCAGAGAAATTCTGAAGCACTAAACCGAAATTCCGTCCCTCTTGCCACCGAAATTCAGAAGTATTTAAAAATTCTCTTGCAACAAGTGCTACTACTAAACAGTCATTCGAGTGCATAAATTTAGACATGTCACCCACACAATAAAAAAGATATAATTACACTGAAGCACTAACAAATATAATTACAGAGTGAAAGCTCTGCGCTTTGGCACTGACAGCGGCACCACCCGCTGGTGCCACTTTCCTCTTGAGGACGCCGTCGCGGTTCTCCTCCCCATGCAAGGGCTCCAGGTTAAAACTGATGTGTGTTACCCTTTTGGGAGTGTTGTCGTGCAGCTCAGATGCCTGGTTCAATGCAGACATTGTCTTCAGGCCTTCATGTGCTCATGCTTGGCAGCGTAGTCATCTTGTTTTCTGCCTTTTGGCGTTTTTATGCAATTCCTGTTGTCCGGTTATCCCGAAATTTGCTTTATATATGAGGACCACAACGAGCATCCTTACAATTACGGTACCTCTGCCTTTGTTAGAGCATCTCTAGCAGACCCCTTAAACCGCGGAACTGAAAACGCGGTTTTCAATTCATGGAAAACACGTTTTAAGGGTTGATTTGAGCTACGGCCGAATAGACCCCTTAAACTTAGACTGTAAAACTGAATATTCGTGTATATTCCTCCCCACGTCTTCTTCTTCCTCTCGCTCATGTTCATGGTCAGCTCCCGTCGTCGTAGTCGCCAAATTGATCCAGGAGTGAGCTCCTTCGTTGCCGGATGGATCTGGGATCTAGCTAGCTTGTCCGTGGCTGGATGGATCCAGGAGCTTGCTAGCTAGCTAGCTAGCTCATCCGTGGCCGGATCAATCCAGGAGCTTAGCGAGCTCCTCCGTAGCTACTCGAGTTTCCGGCGGTGGTGGCTAGGACGGACGGGCGGCAGCTGGGGATGGACGTGCGGTGGCTTTCCGGATGAGCAGGGCGGCGGCCGGGAGCGAGCCTGAAGATTCCGATGGCAGTTGGACTTCCGCCAATGGTCTTTCGCATCTACAGGGTATCCTAGGGTTGGCTCCGAAATCCTTGATGTTTACTGTGCCCTTTATAAATTTTACAAGACGGAGTTGTTTACGGGTTCTATTCGGGTCGCTTTTTTCGTCTAAAACTGTAAACCGACGATTATTTTTACAATTTCATGTGTTTTAAGGGGTCTGCTAGAGATGCTCCTATTCGTAGCTTCTTTATATATATATACATATATATATATATATATATATATATATATATATATAGTAAATTCACAAATATAGCCTCCTACTCAAAATTCCGTTCATAGAGAGTAAACTCATAAAGCATACAACCAGCTATAATAGAATTCACACACACTAAATTTGACAACATCTAACGACCCTCAAGTGTTGTGATACTAATTGCATTCAACGAATTCTCCATGTTCTCCCTTGCTTCTTCACCTTCGCAATTACTTGTAGTAAAATATATAGGTTGCTTTGGAGTTGGGAGTAGTCCACTTCCATTCTCTATTATTGACAGAACCAATGACATTAGTGTCCTATCACTGGGACGGTCTTGAACACACAAGAGTCCCACATGAATGCATCGTAAAGCTTCATGAGGCGGGCAACTCGCAACAATTGAAGAGTCCACTAGTCCAGTTGCTTTCCCCTCTTCCCATAATCTCCATGCCTGGCCAATAGAACGAAACCATATTACTAAATATTTTTTATGGGCCTACGATCTTAGTGATAATTTCACATATTCCATAATAATTACATAGGTAATAAGGCTAGAAAAGTTTGTTCTGAGCTGAGGCGAGCTGATCTTCATGCCACTAACAATCTCCAAGATAAGAACACCATAGCCGTAAGTGTCCGATTTGATAGAAAAGGCACCTCCCATCGCATATTCAGGCGACATGTAACCACTGTTTAAAACATGCAACAAGTCAGTAAGGAATGTATACAGTATTCTGTACATGATCGTAAAATACAGACTTCTATGGGTTTGTTTTTTCACTAGTTACTTACTATGTCCCGACGACCCTTGTAGTGTTTTGCATGATTCTGATTTGCACCAAAAATTCTTGGCATACCAAAATCTGAAATTTTGGGAGTCATTTCTATGTCCAATAAGATGTTGCTTGCTTTAAGATCTCTGTGAATTATTGTTAATCTTGAATCTCGATGAAGATACAGAAGGCCTCTTGCTACTCCTTTAATTATTTTGAACCGCGTTACCCAATCTAGCACATATGTTTTCTTGCGGAATCTTTCACGACCAATTATGAAACAAAGCTATTCATTATGAGTATCAATTTGGTTAATGTAAGAACTTTACAATATGTATGTGATAATTGAACAAGCACATACCAAAAAGAAAGGCATCCAAACTTTTGTTAGGTAAGTATTCGTAGATCAATAGCTTCTCATCTTCCTGAATGCAACACCCAAGAAGTCTGACTAGGTTCTTGTGCTGCAGTTTGGCAATTAGAACCACTTCATGTTTTAACTCCACTGTACCTTGTCCAGAACTCTTACTAAGCCTTTTGATAGCAATCTCATTTCCACCTTCCAGTGTGCCCTACATGAGCCATATTATTGAATTAGCGAAAAATGGAACCAACATTTTTTTGCTTCTGTAGTTAATTATCCTTTCACACGAAGAAGTGCATTTAGCCCCTTTTAATTCCAGCCTAGGAGACATTTATTAACTCTAAAACTATCCCTTGGGTAATCTTGGATATCAACACTAGTGCAAATCCAATTCGTCCTTAGTCAGCCACATGGAGTTTTGGACAATGTGGGAATGGACATGTTTCAATAATTTGGCGTTGACTTGGATATGTCTTTATTGTTAGGTCAGCAAAGCCTTTGGTTAGAAAACAAACAAAAACGACGACGACGACGATGGCGATGACAACCGCTGAAGTCATCATCTTTTTCCTGATGATCCAAAGTCATCTACTTATCCAAATAGATGCCACATTATCCATATTGGGGGTTGACTTGGGGAGCAACTGTAGAAAACATATTTAGAGTCAAGGGAGCTTTCTTGAGTCAGATAACAGTTGAAAGGTAATTATGTTTGTTTCCTATTCTATCATAAACATGTTCTATTGTAAGTATCACTTTCAGCTACCTTGTAAACTTTGCCAAAACCTCCACGTCCAAGGAGGTTCGAATCGGCGAAAAAATGTGTTGCTGAAAGGATGTCTTCATAGCTAACAAGTGGAATTTCTGTATTTTCACCTTCAAGTCCGTTGGATGTGCTAAAGTATCCTCACATCATTTTCTTCTGATCTTCCTTGTTTCTCCATTTGCCTGCTGGTTAGGACATCCATTATTGTTGTTAACTCTTCCTATACTAATGTCATATGTCAAAAACAAGAGGATACCTTTGCATTTGCAGATCCAGATGAGGGCTATGCATGTCACTAGCACACACACCATAATTGGGAGTACAATCTTTACTAAACTGATGTTGTTAACTGTAGGAAGAAACTACTTAGAAACCTGGAATTCACTTGCATAAATACCGTGACAGATCTATGAAGGTACTTAAGTTCTCATTCTAACGTAATTTAAGTTCCCAAAATATCGAGGCTTGTGGTGAATCAAATAGTTTGCCTTCTTTAACTATTGATCTTGCAAACATGCTCATATAGAAACTACCACTCCAAGTGAGTTACTTAATTGGTTATTGTCAATTTAAGAGCTTAGACATGAAATCTAAAAAGAATTGTCAACATATTCAAAAGTGAAGGCTAGAAGAAATTTAAAAACATATTTATTGTACTTGTAAAATGATGTTAAAAGGAGTGTTCCTTTTATCCAATATAAAGGATCTTCCATGCTACTCACTCCAGTCCACCAAATCTTGACGTTTTGGAGATGAGACTTCTAAGTTCTAACACTTTAATTATTGATACTATTAGAAATATTTAGATTTGGTACTTGAGAACATCCTCGCCAATTCAGGCATGACGTTTTGGAGATGAGACTTCTAACACTTCCATTCAATCAGTAGCTAATTCAGGCATGCGTTATTTGTAGTGAAAAACATCCATTGCACGTGCAGGAAAGCTAGTAGCACATATGCACTTGAGTTAGTTCACACCAATTTTTAACCTTGCATTCCTATATGCCTAGACGTTCCTTTATAAACTGCATCAACATTGGTGTTATTTCGTTTGGTGCCGCAGAATAGTTAAGGGAAAACTGTCCATGAAAAGCAGCTGGACAACCCACTATGGACACAAAAGAAATAAGCAAAAACGAAACTGAATCGCCGGAATACTTCTCAGTGTCGACAAGCTCTCCTGTCCAGACCAAACACCTTGACGGGCCGGCCTTACCAACATCATGGCTCAAAGTTGTGTAAGCATATGCCGTACATGAGCAATTGCTGCTGCACTCGGCCTCACACTCTATCAGGCTTCTATTCTGTATATGCAAGAACTTATCAGGAACCTTCATCATTGACAAGGGCGCGAAATAATATTGCTTTCCGCACGTTAGTGTTTCCTTTCTTCGACATCCCCTTGAAGTGTTTAGACCATTAGGCTCGAACCCATCAAGGCACCGGCAAATTGCCCCTCCCACGGCGAGGTCACAGTATCCAAACGGTCCACACGAAGAGTAGATGTCACATGCAGCAAAAGGGTGGGAAGCAATGGGTACCCATGAGGATTGTGCGATAGCGGAAAACGTCTTACCTCTCTCGAGGGACGTGGTTCACTTTATATGGAGAGGGGGACGCGACCCCAACGATCGGTACAGGGAGATCAGATCGTTACAGAGAGGGAATCTCAGGAGAGATTATTTGGAGAAGGAGATAGAGATAGTTACAATTGTAATACGTTTAAACTAATAACCAAATCTATCTCTATGCCTAACACCAGCCGAACACCACCTCCGGGTTGGGATCGTGATAGTATGTAACGTTGTCTAACACCCTCCCTTAATCACAACTTCATCAAGTTGAGATTATGCTTGAAGTCTTCAAAGCTTCTTGTAGGCAAGGGCTTTGTGAATCCATCTGCAAGTTGATCTCTGGAATGCACAAAGCGAATGTCAAGTTGTTTCTGAGCAACTCTTTCTCTGACAAAGTGAAAATCAATCTCTATGTGCTTTGTCCTGGCATGAAACACCGGATTTGCAGAGAGATATGTGGCACCAAGATTGTCACACCATAAGCAGGGAGCTTGCTTACTTTGTACACCAAGTTCCTTCAACATAGACTGAACCCATATTATTTCAGCTGTAGCATTAGCCAATGCCTTGTATTCTGCCTCTGTACTCGACCTGGACACAGTGGCCTGTTTACGTGCACACCATGATATCAAATTTGGTCCAAAGAATACTGCAAAGCCACCAGTGGAGCGTCTGTCATCAAGACAGCCTGCCCAATCTGAGTCAGAGAATGCACTGACAAGAGTAAAGGGTGATTTGCTAAAGTTCAGTCCCAAGTTCAGAGTATGCTTCACATACCGAACTATACGTTTTGCAGCTGTCAAATGAACATTGGTAGGTGCATGAAGAAACTAACAGACTTTGTTAACAGCAAAAGACAGATCCGGTCTGGTAAGCATAAGGTACTGAAGAGCTCCTACCAAACTCCTTATTTCGTGCTGTCCTCTTGATTCAAGGGTTCACCTTCTGCAAGAGATAGTTTTTCTGAACTAGACAATGGTGTGAGGGAAGGCTTGCATCCCTGTAACCCAGCCTTCTTAACCAAATCAGTGGCATATTTTTCTTGAGAGAGCAGAAGTCCATCTTTGTGCTTCTTCACCTCAATCCCAAGAAAATAGTGCAAGTCACCAAGATCCTTTAGAGCAAATTCTGCACTTAGATCCTTAAGAAGTCCTCTGATAGCTTCATCAGATGAGCTGGTTACAATAATATCATCAACATATATGAGAACAAATATGCATGTGTTGGACTTGTTGTAGATGAACAATGATGTGTCAGATTTAGAGGGAACAAAACCAAGTGCTTGCATTTTGTGACAGAGACGAGCATACCATGCCCTTGGAGCCTGTTTCAACCCATATAGTGCCTTATCAAGCTTGCATACATATGAAGGAGCATTCTTACTCTCAAACCCAGGAGGTTGTTTCATGTACACTTCCTCTTCCAGAACACCATGAAGAAACACGTTCTGAACATCAAGCTGTCTGAGACTCCATCCTCTGGAAACAACAAGAGATAGGACAAGACGAATGGTGGCAGCCTTTACCACCGGACTAAACGTGTCCTCATAGTCTATACCATATCTCCGTTTAAAACCTTTTGCTACTAGCCTAGCCTTATAGCGATCAATAGTTCCATCAGCTTTTCTTTTAATCCTGAAAACCCACTTGCAATCAATTAAATTTTTACCTTGCTGTGGGGGAACCAAATGCCATGTTTTGTTTTTCTTCAATGCCATACACTCTTCATTCATGGCTTTCTTCCACCTATCATCACACAATGCTGCTTCAAGGGTGTTAGGTTCATCTGGTTCACCTGTGGAACCGACCATACCATACTTGGATATATGCTTGTAGTTGATAGGTTGAATTTTCCCTTGTTGAAGGCGTGTACGACGTGGCTGCTGAGCATTCATATCTGCTGCCACAAAGGATCCCGTAGTCCCCAAATCATTGGCTGGACCAGAACCCAAGGAGGATTCGGCAGCAGTAGCAGCAGCGCCACCCAGCGGCGTCGGATCTTCTGCGGTTGAAACGCGAGGCGGGACGCCTGAAGCATCCACAGAAGATCCCGGAGCTGCCACATCCACTTGAGTTTCCGCGCCGGTCGGATCTGCGCCTGGATCTGCGCGAGTTTCCGCGCCAGGGGCGGTCGGGCCCGCACCAGGCCCCGCGCCCTCCCTGGACCGCGTACCTGTACGCCTCTTGTACGTCACCGGTTGGATGGGGTGGCGCGCAGCGTCTGGGCCACCCGGAGCCGGCCAAGTGGAGGGCGGCGATTGACGCGGAGCAGGGAAGCCAGCGCAGCCAGCGGACGAGGCCCGCGTGTCGCTCGTGGGACCGGCACTGCGGGAATCAGGGGAGACCGCACGCTCGCCTGTGCCTGCGTTGGGCTCCGATCCCGGAGCGGATCTGATTTGCCGCTCCTGGACGGATCCCGAGGAGGATCTGTCTCCTCTGGTGGGACACATAAAATATGGTCCATCTGAATTTTTTCAGCAGCAATTTCTTCACGAATTTCTCCTGTATCATCAACACAAAGCTCATGCAGATCATTAGATGAGTTAGTCACTAATTGATCATCAATATTTTGCCTCCCTTGATCAAAACTAGTGAGATGGGAAGGCAGAAGGAGGATTTCTTTTCGAAGAAGAGCGCCAACATTGGGGTGAAGATCAGCAAATGGGAATTTGGTTTCATCGAATACGACGTCACGTGAGATGTAGACGCGACCAGTGGAGACATCTAGACATTTGACACCTTTATGCTGGGCGCTGTATCCTAGGAAGACACACTGTTTTGATCGAAACATGAGTTTGCGATTGTTGTAGGGATGGAGATTTGGCCAACATGCACACCCAAACACTCGAAGAGATTTGTAGTCTGGTTTTGTGTGAAGGAGGCGTTCTACCGGAGTTTCATTATTAATGACACGACTGGGTAGCATGTTGATAATGTGAACACCAGTGAGGAATGCTTCATCCCAAAACTTGAGAGGCATGGAGGCTCCTGCCAAAAGAGCAAGGCCTACCTCTACGATGTGTCTATGCTTGCGTTCAGCTGAGCCGTTTTGTTGGTGAGCATGTGGGCATGATACTTGGTGAGAGATACCAAGGTTTTGGAAGAAGGAGTTCAACTT